>NC_142875.1:5771742-5923257 GCF_051225735.1 Oryctolagus cuniculus | reverse complement strand
TTGGTGGAGCGCGAGCGCGAGCGCGACTCCCGCCGCCGGTTCCGTTTACTCTCCCGGGACTTGGAGCGCTTCCGCACGCGCTCCTTGTCCCGGGACCGCGACCGGGAGCGGCTGCGCTTCTTGTTGTGCTTGCTGCTCTTGGTGTGCTTGGAGCGCGACGAGCTCCGGCTGCGGGACCGGCCCATCTTCCCGGGCTAACCGCCGGCCTCGGGCCCCCTCACGCGCCCGGCGGCCTCCGCCTCCGCGCGCGGACGCTGGCTGCCCGTTCCCGACGAGGCCGGAGGGAGGAAAGCCGTCGGCCAGCGCACTTTCCGCCTGTCCGCGAGGTCCTCAGCCGCCGCGAAGGCCGCCTCAACGTGAAGGCCGCAACGCAAGGCGTCCCTAAGATGGCAGCTGGGGCTGCACCGGCCGCCCTTCCCACAATGCCCCGCGCGGAACGTGCCGAAGCGGGGCCCCGCCCCTTGACGATTGCGGCCGAAGGTGGGCGAGCGGTGTCCGAGCGCCCTCGGCTCTTTCCGCCCGTCCTGGCGGAAGCCTTGGGCGCAGTCGCCGGAGACTTCGGCTTTGCCTTAGAGCACGTTTGGTTTCTGGTGAAGTGCCTACGTGTCTGCAAGGACTGAGACCCGTTTTAGTGCGAGCCAAAGCGCTCCTCCACAGGAGTTGATTGCATTATTTCTAGGCGCTGGTTCTGTCAGGCCCCCAGAAATTGCATCGGGGTGACCCTGGGCAGATCACTCGATTTGTTTTGGAGCTGTTTATTCATTTGCAGTATGGAGAGTGCCACGCGAGGCGGTTGCGGGACTTACAGGAAATGAAGTGTGCAGCAGGTTCTGCCTAATGTAAGCTAATGCTTAGTATAGAGTTTTATTGCTTCCTAAATGCTTTCATTTATTACCTAGTGCTCAATTTTTAGAATAATCCTGGATTAAGTACTACAGTTACCCCCAATTTAGAGATGGGGACCCCGCAGACCCAGGAGAAGTTGCCCAGGATGACACACCTAGAAGATGGCAGAGCGGGGACATCTACGTTGGTTACTCTGTTGACATGGTTTAAGCCGCAAGAAGCCCTGGCCAGGAAAAGCTATGTTCTTATGTGTCACGGTTATGCCCCCCAACATGCCGGGAGTGGGTCCCCAGCTGTATTTATACCGAGTTCCTGGCTCCGGGTCAGAGAGCAGTGCAAAGTAGAGGCATAAAAGAATGGGAGCAGGCTTCATTAGAAGAGATGAAAGAGAGAGTACACACTGGGAGGTCGATGGAGGAAAATCACTCCCACCCCAGTTCAGTAGCCCCCAATGCTGGGGAAGGAAGTGGGTGCTCTCATTGAAGGTATAAGCAGGGTGGGGTTCGGGTAAGCATGCCTGTGAGGAGCGCTGAGAAAGTTGTGTGGCCCCTCAGGGAGCTCTTTTGTGTGTGTGTGTGTGTGTGTGTATGTTATTTTATTTTTTTTTAATTTTTTTTATCTTTTATTTAATGAATATAAATTTCCAAAGTACGACTCATGTGTTACAATGGCTTCCCCCCCCATACCGTCCCTCCCACCCACAACCCTCCCCTTTCCCACTCCCTCTCCCCTTCCATTCACATCAAGATTCATTTTCGATTATCTTAATATACAGAAGATCAGCTTAGTATACCTTAAGTAAGTATTTCAACAGTTTGCTCCCACACAGAAACATAAAGTGAAAAATAATAGATGATTTTTTTTAAATGATGATGAAATCAGATCAGACCTATTGTCATGTTTAATCCCAGTGAGAGTCAAGTTGGGAATTGATAATTTCTTTCTTTTTTTTTTTTTTTACAGAAGATCAGTTTAGTGTACATTAAGTAAAGATTTCAATCGTTTGCACCCCCATAGAAACACAAAGTGAAATATACTGTATGAGTACTCGTTATAGCATTAAGCCTCAGTGTACAGCACATTAAGGACAGAGATCCTACATGAGGAGTAAGTGCACAGTGACTCCTGTTGTTGACTTTACAAATTGACACTCCTGTTTATGGCATCAGTAATCTCCCTATGCACCAGTTATGAGTTTCCAAGGCTATGGAAGCCCCTTGAGTTCTCCGACTCTTATCTTGTTTAGACACGGTCATAGTCAAAGTGGAGGTTCTCTCCTCCCCTCAGAGAAAGGCACCTCCCTCTTTGAAGACCTGTTCTTTCCACTGGGATCTCACTCACAGAGATCTTTTTGCCAGAGTGTCTTGGCTTTCCATGCCTGAAATACTCTCATGGGCTTTTCAGGCAGATCCGAGTGCCTTTAGGGCTGATTCTGAGGCCAGAGTGCTATTTAGGACATCCGCCATTCTATGAGTCTGCTGAGTATCTCACTTCCCATGTTGGATCACTCTCCCCTTTATTTATTCTATCGGTTGGTGTTAGCAGATACTAGACTTGTTTATGTGCTCCCTTTGACTCTTAGTCCTTTCATTATGATCAATTGTGAACTGAAATTGATCACTTGGAGTAGTGAGATGGCATTGGCACATGCCACCTTGATGGGATTGAATTGGAATCCCCTGGTATGTTTCCAACTCTACCAATTGGGGCAAGTCAGCCCAAGCATGCCCCAAATTATACATCTCTTCCCTCTCTTATTCCCACTCTTATGTTTAACAGGGATCACATTTCAGTTAATTTTCAACACTTAAGAATAACTGTGTGATAATTACAGAATTAAACCAGTCATATTAAGTAGAACAGACAAAAAAAAATACTATGAGGGATAATGTATTAAGTTGTCCATTAGCAGTCAGGTCTATGCTGATCAAGTCACCATTTCTCATAGTGTCCATTTCACTTCAGGAGGTTTCCTTTTTGGTGTTCAGTCAGTTGTCACCGATCAGGGAGAACATATGGTATTTGTCCCTTTGGGACTGGCTTACTTCACTCAGCATGATGTGTTCCAGATTCCTCCATTTTGTTGCAAATGACTGGATTTCGTTGTTTCTTACTGCGGTATAGTACTCTAAAGAATACATATCCCATAATTTCTTTATCCAGTCTACCATTGATGGGCATTTAGGTTGGTTCCAGGTCTTGGCTATTGTGAATTGTGCTGCAATAAACATTAGGGTGCAGACCGCTTTTTTGTTTATCAATTTAAACTCCTTTGGGTAAATTCCAAGGAGTGGGATGGCTGGGTCGAACGGTAGGGTTATATTCAGGTTTCTGAGGAATCTCCAGACTGATTTCCATAGTGGCTTGACCAGTTTGCATTCCCACCAACAGTGGGTTAGTGTCCCTTTTTCCCCACATCCTCGCCAGCATCTGTTGTTGGTAGATTTCTGTATGTGAGCCATTCTAACCGGGGTGAGGTGAAACCTCATTGTGGTTTTGATTTGCATTTCCCTGATTGCTAGTGACCTTGAACATTTTTTCATGTGCCTGTTGGCCATTTGGATTTCCTCTTTTGAAAAATGTCTATTGAAGTCCTTGGCCCATCTCTTAAGTGGGTTGTTGGTTTTGTTTTTGTGGAGTTTCTTGATCTCTTTGTAGATTCTGGTTATTAACCCTTTATCTGTTGCATAGTTTGCAAATATTTTTTCCCATTCTGTCGGTTGTCTCTTCACTCTCCTGACTGTTTCTTTTGCAGTACAGAAACTTCTCAATTTGATGCAATCCCAATAGTTGATTTTGGCTTTGACTGTCTGTGCCTCCCTCAGGGAGCTCTTAAACACACATTCATCATGGGGTCTTCGTCAGGGTGGAGGAGGCTCAGGTGCATCATGGGAAAATGGGTGTTGTGCTGGACTGGCGTGTAGGGAAGTGGAGTTGGGGGTGCACAGACTGCTGAAAGCCGCTTAGCTCTTTTGTCCCTCACTAACTCCCTGCCTGGCCCATATCAGAAGGAGAGGAAACGTTATCTGCAGATGGTAGGGAACCTTGAAAGTCTGGGTGCACCAATTTTAAAACTGTCAACTAAAAGGCTTAAGATAGGTAAGTGGAAGAAAACCTGTAAATTTTCCTTTGAACAAGCAACAATCTATTAAAAAATGAAATAAGATTTTCCTCAAGAAAGCATAAAATACTTAGGAATAGACTTTTAATGCATTGCAAAGCCCTTATGACAAACCTTTGCTAAAAGGCATAGTAAGACCTGAGTTAGTAGAAAACTTTTTCTTGGATGAGTAGTCAGTATTAAAAATAAGCCAGTTCTTCCCCAAGTCAGTTTTATTATAAATTTGTGTAATTCCTGTGAGAGTCCCAAATTCTCTTGGGGACATGTGTGTCAGAACTAATGGCATAATTTTGTTTTCTGTGGATGATCATGTACTTGTAAATATCTAGAAAACTTTGAAAATAGAAGAGTTGTATCTTAATGTGTCTGGGCTGCTATAGCAAAATACCAAAGGCTGGGTGGCTGGTTATGGATTGAGTAGGGTTCGTCTCCCCAAAACCTCATGCAGCTGTTTAAACTCTGATGTTTTAATGATTGAGTGACTAAGTATGGAGACTTGATGTGATGATGGCATCTGAGGTGGCCAGTGGGAGGTCTTAGGTCATTGGGGGTGACCCTCAGAGGATGGTTCTCATGAGAGTGCAAGTTCAGCCTAGGTCCTGTCTCTCCTGACTGGCTCACCTGTGGTCCCTGCCACCACACTTGCCATAACTGGCCTCCACAAGACATGGAACTAGGGGCCACCATTCCTGTAACCTCAGACAGTAAGTTCAACCTCTTCTTTCCCAAAGACACTCCTCTCAGGTATTCTAAAGTATTGAAAAGCCTACGAAGACACTGGTAAACAGTAGAATCTTCTCTCTTGTGCTTCTGGAGGTTGGAAAGGCCACAATCAAGGTGTTTGCTGATGGGATCTCGGCCAGGGCCAGCTTTCTGATTTGTAGATGAGGACTTATCGCAATGTCCTCATGTAACAGAAGGGGCCAGGGCTCTCATTTTAAGGGCACTACTATGATATGAATGTTTGTAACCACTGCCCTCAATTAATATGTTGAGACTTAATCACTAATGTGATACTATTGCTTTTGAACATTTATGTATTGATTTGAAACGCAGGGTTACAGGTAGAGGGTGAGAGAGAGAGAGAGCAAGAGAGAGCGAGCTTGCATCCTCTAGTTCACTCTCCACTAGAATGGCTAGAGTGACTGGGGCTGGGCCAGGCCAAAGCCAAGAGGCTGGAATTCCATCCAGATCTCCCTCAGGGGTGGCAGAGGCCCAAGGACTTGGGCCATCTTTTGATGCTTTCTCAGGCACATCAGTGGGGAGCTGGATTGGAAGTGGAGCAGCCAGGACTCCTATGCTTACATGGGGTGCCAGCATTGCAGGTGGCTGCCAAACCCGTTCTGCCACAATGCCGGCTCCCAGAGTGATAGTATTTCAGAGTGGGGTCCTTAAGAGGTGATGAGACTGCAGGGGCTGAGTCCTTGTGAATGAGATCAGTGCCTGTCTTTGTCTTTTCTAGCTATGGTAACAAAATATTTCAGGTAATGTCCAAACAAGACAAATGTATTGTTTGTGGTTCTGGAGATTAGGAGTCCAAGGGAAAGGAGCCAGCCCACTCAGTGTCTAGCAGGGGCTGATTCTCTGCTTCATCAATGGTGCCTTCTTACTCTGTTCTCTTACAGTGGAAGGGATCAACAAGATCCCTTGGGCCTTCTATAAAAGGGCACTGCCATGATTTGAATTATGTTTCTCAGATTCAATTCAGCCAAGAATGGTTATAATCCAACCCTCCAAAGTTAAAGAGAAAACACTAAAAACTACAACAACAAAATAAATAACATACAGAGGGGTCCCTGTTTGTCTGACTGCAGATTTCTCCCCAGAAACCTTACAGGCCAGGAGGAAGTGAGATGAGATTTTGACAGTATTGAAGGGAAAAAACAAAAACAAAAACTGCCAGCCAAGAATACTGAACCTACTGAGAAGGGTTTCCTTTAGATATGAAGGAGTGATACAGACATTCCCAAACAGAATTTATCACCACCAGACCTGTATTACAAAAAATGCTGAAGGGGGCCGGTGTGCTGTGGTGTAGTAAGCTAAGCATCCCATGTGGGTGCTGGTTCAAGTCCTGGCAGCTCCTCTTCCAATCTAACTCTCTGCTACGGCCTGGGAAAACAGTGGAAGATGGCTAGAGTGCTTGGGCCCCTGCACCCACATAGGAGACCTGGAAGAAGCACCTGGCTCCTGACTTAGCCCAGCTCTAGCCATTTGTAGCCATTTAGGGAGTGAACCAGGGAATGGAAGATCTTTCTCTCTGTCTCTCCCTCTCTCTGCAACTCTACCTGTCAAATAAAAATAAATATGATCTTTAAAAAATGCCGAAGGAAGTTCTACTAAAAGAAAGAGACATTGATAAATGAAAACAAAATATAAAATAATAGAAAAACTCACTGGTAAGAGCAGCTAAACAATTTCAGAATACTCTAATATAGTAATCACAGTGCATAAAACATTCATATCTTTAGTATGAAGACTAAAAAGCAAAATAATCAAAAATATTAACTACATTAATATGTTCAGAGACAGGCATAGAAAGATGTAAAATAGGCCATTAAAAACTCAAAATGTGGAGAAGAATGGAGGGTGAGGGTAGAGTTCTTGGGGCCAGTGGGGTGGTACAGTGGGCTAAGCTGCTGCCTGCAATGATAGCATCCCATATGAGCACTTGTTTGAATCTCAGCTGCTCCACTTCCAATCCAGCTCCCTGATAATGCACCTAGGGCAGCAGCAGAGGATGACCCAGTGCTTGGGCTCAAGTTACCCATGTAGGAGACACAGATGGAGTTCCAGGCTCCTGCCTTCCCGTGTGGCCCTTTGGGGAATGAGACAGTAGATGGAATCTCTCTCTCTCTCTCTCTCTCTCTCTCTCTCTCTCTCTTCCTCTCTCTCTCACTGATTCTGCCTTTCAAATAAATAAAGAGATAAATAAATCATTTTTAAAAAGTAAAATTCTTTACTTGTATTTCTCATCTCTTTTTATTTCTTTTCCTATCTATATAATGAATGTCAAGTTGCTGTCATTCCACAATAGCTTATTATAGCCAAAATATGTTTTTGTAAGCCTCATAGTAACCACAGAGCAACAATCTATAAGTGAGTCACCAAAAAGAATAAGCAAGAAATCAAAGCACACTACTAGAGTAATCACTTAACCATAAAGGAAGAATGTAAGAGAGCCAAAGAAAGGAACTATAGTGAAACAAGAAGTATCAAAGTGACAGTAATTAGACCTTACTTATCAATAGTTAATCCTAAATGTAAATGGATTAGGTTCCCCAGTTAAGTGACTGAATAGATTATTTAAAAATCCAACCAAACGCTGTTTACAGGAAATTTACTCTACTCTAAGAACACAAATAGAAATGAAAGGATGAGATAAGATATTCCATGCAAGTGGAACCCAAAAGGAAGAGGAGTAGCCATGCTTCTACCAGATAGCATAGGTTTTAAATCAAAATCAGTAAAAAGAGACAAGGAAATCTTTATATGATTATACAAGTTTCAATTCAGCAACATGAAATAACACTCTTAAATATATTTACACCCAATATCAGATCCCTCAAGTACAATAAGCAAATGTGAATAGTCTTAAAGCAATAGACAGACGAACACTCTACCTTCAAAAATAGACAGATCGGCCCTGGCACTGTAGCCGAGCAGGTTAAGCCACTGCTGCAGTGCTGGCATCCCATATGGACACTGATTCGAGTCTCAGCTCCCTTTCCGATCCAGCTCCCTGCTAATGCACCTGGAAAAGCGACCCCTTGGGCTGCTGCACCCATGTGGGAGACTCGGGGGAAGCTCATGGCTCCTGGCCTCAGCTTGGCCCAGCCCTGGCTCCTGTGTCTATTTGGGGAGCAAACCAGAGGATGGAAGATCTCTTTCTGCCTCTCCTCTCTCAGTAACTCTGCCTTTCAAATAAAATAAATCTTTTTTAGAAAAAAGGGCAAATCATCATTCAGACTGAAAATCAGCAAAGAAACAACAGAATTAAATTGGACTGGACCTGCCAGACATCTACAGGATGTAGCAGTTGTAGAATACACATTCTTCTCAATAGCATGTGGAACATCCTCCAGGGTGGATCATATGATAGGGCACAAGACAAATCTCAACTAACTTCAGAGATGGTATCAAGTCTCTTTTCTGGCCATAATGCAATGAAAGCAGAAATTGTTACCAAGAAAAACTGTGGAGATTTTGTAAATACAAGGAAGTCAAATGACTCACTCTTAAGAACATCCAGTAGATCAAGAAAGAAACTTAAACATTTTTTGAAATGAATGAAAATGGAAACAAGCATACCAAAACCTATGGGATACTGGAAAAGGAGTACCAAGAGGGAAGCTTATAGCAATCATGATTACATCAAAAAAGCAAAAAGATATCAAGTGAAAAACACATTGCTATATTTATTTTGAGTAATTAGTAAAACAAGAACAAATCAAACCCCAAATTAGTAAAGGAAGTAATTAATAAAACTCAGAGCATAAACTAGTAAAATAGACCAAAAAAAATCAATGAAATGAAAAGCTAATTCTTTGTAAAAATGAGCAGAACTGACACACCCTTACCAAATAACTAAGTGAAAAAGAAAATTCAATTAAATAAAATCAGTGCTGAGAAAGGAAGACATTACCAGACATCACAGAAATACAAAGGATTATAGGAGATTATGAACAGTACTGATTTGACAATCTAGAAGAAATGAATGAATTCCTGGACACATATACCTTGCCAAGAGTGAGTCATGAGGGGCCAGCACTGTGGCATAGCACGTAAAGCCACTGCCTGCAATACTGGCATTCCATTTGGGCTCAGGTTCAAGTCCCGCCTGCTCCATTTCTGATCCAACTCTCTGCTATGGCCTGAGAAGTCAGTAGAAGATGGCCAGAGTCCTTGGGCCCCTGTACCCATGTGGGAGACCTGGGTGAAGCTCCTGGCTCCTGGCTTTGGATCTTCACAGCTCCAGCTATTGCGACCATCTGGGGAGTGAACCAGTGGATGGAAGACTTCTCTCTCTCTCTCTGACTCTGCCTCTCTGTAACTCTGTCTTCCAAATAAATAAATAAAAATCTTTAAAAAAAATTTTTAAAAGGAGTGAGTCTTGAAGAAATCGTGTACCTAAATAAACTAATAATGAGTAGTAAGATTTAATCAGTCATGTAAACCTCCCATCAAAGAAAAGCTCAAGACCAGATGGTTTCACTGCTTAATTCTACCAAATATTTGGAAAATTAACACAGATTCTTCCTAAAGTATTTAAAAGAATAGAAGAGGGATTTCTCCCAAAGTCATTTTACAAGACCAGCATCACCTTGATACCAAAACCAGATAAGGACACAAGTAAAGAAAGTTATAGGCTAATACCTTTGGTGAACATAGGTGAAAAGTCCTCAAGAAAATACTAACAAAGTCTAATAACACATCCAAAAGACTATTCACCATGATCAAGTGGGATGCAGAAATATTTCAACATATACAGACTAACGTGAGGGATAAAAATTATGTAAGCTTCTCAGTAGATACCGGAAGGGCATTTCATAAAGCTCAATATCTTTTAATGATAACAAAAATCTGAACAAATTAGATATGGAAGGAATGCATCTCAACAAATAAAGGCCATATATAACAAAACAACAGTTAACATCATCCTAAATGGGATCAAACTGGAAACTTTCTGCTTAACATCTGGAACAGGAAAAGGACATCCGCTTTCAACCTTTTATTCCAATGAGCACTGGAAGTTCTAACCAGAGAAATTAGACAGAAGAAAGAATAAAGAGTGTCACTCCCCGTCTTCGTGGAGGAATGACACAGGACCCTGCGCTGTTCTTTTGTCTGCTCGGCCCTTCCCGGGTTTGCTGCTGGTTCTTCCCGGGTTGGCTACCGACCCTTCCACCTCCGTGGAAGGGCGGATCCCCCTGGCCACTTTCCCCACTTCCGCGGGGGAGTGGCACACCGCCGGCCAGCTCTCTCGGGGGCTGCACAGGTGTTCCTCTTAGATGTTCCTCTTAGATGTTCCTCGTGCATGTTGTCTCTCTCCTCCTTTATAGTCCTCTTCCACCAATCCCAACTCTGCTACCCACACGCCGAGTACGCTGCTCTCCTCCAATCAGGAGCAGGTCCTGCTGTTTATTGGTTGAACTGGAGGCAGCTGTGTAGAAGCTGTTTCCTCCCTTCTCAGCGCCATATTGTGGGAGAGCAGATGCATAGAATAAGTCTTAATTCCAGTAACTTAGTCTAGTCCGAGTTGCTCCCAGCTGCTCCCCACAAAAGAGGACCCAAATTGGAAAGGAGGAAATCAAATTGTCACTATATGCAGCTGATGTGGTCTTATATACAGAAAACCCCAAAGATTGCACCAAAAAAAGTATTAGAACTAATAAACTAATTCAGCAAAGTTGCAGGATACAAAGTGAACATACAAAAACCAGTAGTGTTGTTATATAGTGAAGAGAATTATCTCAGAAAAAATTCAAGAAAACAATCCCATTTCCAATAACTACAAAATAAATAATAAATAAAATATCTCAGAAAAAAATGTAACTGAAGAGGTTGAAAGATCTCTACAATAAAAACTACAAAACACTGACAAAAGTGATTAAGGGGACACAAAGCAGTGGGAAGACATCCCACTTTCAAGAGTTCAAAGGATCAGTATTGTTAACATATCATAAAACAGACCAATGGGACAGAATAGAGACTCTAGAAGTAAATCCATGCATTTACACCCAGCTGATCTTTGACAAATGTGTTTAGAATACACAGTGGAAAAAACTCTTAATAAAAAATAAATATATAATAAATAAACTCTTAATAAAAAATAAAATAAATGGCACTGGAGAAATTGTATGTCCATATGCAGAAGAATGAAACTATTTGTCACTGTACAAAAAAATCAACTCACAATGACTTAAAGACCTGAATTTAATATCTGAAACTTTGAAACTACATGAAGAAAACAGAGGAGACACCTCAAGACATTGGAATGGGCAGGGATATTTTTTTAATCAGAACCCAAAAGCACAAGAAGCAAAAGCAAAAGTAGAGAAGTGGCATTTCACCAAACTAAAGAGCTTCTGCACAGGAAAAGAAACAAGCAGCAGAGTGAAAAGACGACCTACAGATTGAAAGAAAATATTTGCAAGTTATGCATCTGACAAGGGATTAATAACCAAAACATATAAATAACTCAAATAGCTCATTGGCAAAATATTAATAATAACAAAAATCCAATTGAAAATGAGTTAAACACATTTCTGAAAGGAAGACGTCCAAAGGCCAACAGGCACATGAGAAGCTGCTCACCATCACTAACCATCAGGGACGTGCAAACCAGACTTACAGTGGATGACACCTCACTTCAGGTAGATTGGCTATAATCAGAAAGATGGCAGGTCACAGGTTGGGCAGGCATCATGGCTCAGCAGGTACAGGAGTACTGGTTTAAGTCCCCTCTATCCTGCTGACAGTGGAGCTCCCTCATAATGCTACTGGGAAACCAAAGATGATGGCTCAAGTACTTGAGTCCCGGGGCCAGCGCCATGGCTCACTTGGTTAATCCTCCGCCTGCAGCACCGGCATCCTATATGGGTGCCGGGTTCTAGTCTCAGTTGCTCTGCTTCCAGGCCAGCTCTCTGCTGTGGCCCAGGAGTGCAGTGGAGGATGGCCCAAGTACTTGGGCCCCTGTACCCGCATGGGAGACCAGGAGGAAGCACATGGCTCCTGGTTTTGGATTGGTGTGGTGTGCTGGCCATGGCAGCCATTTGGGGGGTGAACCAACAGAAGGAAGACCTTTCTCTCTGTCTCTTTCCCTGTCTAACTCTGCCTATCCAAAAAAAAAAAAAAAGTACTTGAGTCCCTCCTACTATGTGGGAGTCCCAGGTGGAGATCCTAGCTCCTGGCTTCAACCTGGCCCAGCCGGAACACTTGCAGCCATTTGGGGAGTAAATCAGTGAATAGAAAATGTTTCTGTTCTCCTCTCTCTCCCTGTTACTCTGCCTTTCAAGTAAATAAACAAATCTCTTAAAAAAGATAACAAGGCTGGCAAAGGAAGTGAACTCTGTCTGTTGAAGAGGCCTCTGCACTCTCACATTTGTTGCAGTGCCATTCACAATAGCCAAGAAAGGGAAATGGCCAGCCAATGAATGTTTAGAGAAAATGCAGTGCACCTACACAATGGAATACTACTCAGTCATAAAAAGGATGAAGTCTTGTTACTGGTAGCAACATGGTTGGAACTGAAGGTCATTGTGTTTAGTGAATAAGCCAATTGCATAAAAATAAATACCATATAATCACACTCATGTGCTGAATAGGAAAGCATTAATGTCCTAGAAGTTAGGAGTATAGTGGTGGTTCCCAGAGTCCATGGAGAGTAAGGGAGATGAAGGTTTGGGGAATGGTTAAGTAACAAGTATTAAGTTATAGTTAGAAGTAAGAAGGCATGGTATTCTATTTTTTTTAAGCTTTTATTTAATGAATATAAATTTCCAAAGTACAGCTTATGGATTACAATGGCTTCCCCCCAATAACGTCCCTCCCACCTGCAACCCTCCCCTTTCCCACTCCCTCTCACCTTCCATTCACATCGATTCATTTTCGATTCTCTTTATATGGCATGGTATTCTATTGCACAATAGAAGTACTATATAGAAACTAATAATGTACTGTGTATTTCTCTAAACAAGATTTTTGAATGCTTTTGCCATAAATAAATGTTAAATGTTTTGAGGAGCTAGATATGTTTATCCTGGTTGGATGTTATACAGTGCATACATCTATAGAAATATCACATGGTACCCCTTAAATATATATAAATTTTAATATGCCAGTGAAACTAAAAGAAAAAATGTGAAATGCAGAACTGTAGGTCTTTGTGTTATAGCAGGGACCAAAACAAAGATTGAAACCTTAATATGTTCAAACTTTAAAATATCAAAATTTGTATGGTCATGTAGGATACAAAAATAGACACTTAAAAAATGATTCTGCCATCTAGAGATTTATTTAAACATGAAGTCCTGTGTCCTTCAGATATTCCATACAGCTTTTTTTTTAAAGATTTATTTATTTGAGGCAGAGTTATGGACAGAGAGAAGGAGAGACAGAGAGAGAAAGAGAGAGAGAGAGATCTTCCATCTGCTGGTTTACTCTCCAAATGGCTGCAATGGCCAGAGCTGCACTGATCTGAAGCCAGGAGCCAGGATCTTCTTCCAGGTCTCCCGTGTGGGTGCAGGGGCCCAAGGACTTGGGCCATCTTCTACTGCTTTCCCAGGCCACAGCAGAGAGCTGTTTCGGGCAGGTGGCGGCTTTTACCTGCTACACCACAGAGCTGACCCAAAGAATTTACTTTTTTTTTTTTTTTTTGACAGGCAGAGTGGACAGTGAGAGAGAGAGACAGAGAGAAAGGTCTTCCTTTGCCGTTGGTTCACCCTCCAATGGCCGCCGCGGCTGGCGCACTGCAGCCAGCGCACTGTGCTGATCCTGATGGCAGGAGCCAGGTACTTATCCTGGTCTCCCATGGGGTGCAGGGCCCAAGTACTTGGGCCATCCTCCACTGCACTCCCTGGCCACAGCAGAGAGCTGGCCTGGAAGAGGGGCAACTGGGACAGAATCCGGCGCCCCGACCGGGACTAGAACCCGGTGTGCCGGCGCCGCAAGGTGGAGGATTAGCCTAGTGAGCCGCGGCGCCGGCCCAAGAATTTACTTTTAAAAGAGGATGATATTGATCCACTCCGGCCATCTTGCTTTGATGCCCACTGGGAAAAAGTGCATCAAAGCCCTTTAGATCTAGGGATTTTCCAGTGCCTGACTTCTTAGTGTACTTATCCAGGTGTCAGCATTTCACATTCCGTCAATTTATCTTATTTTCTTAGGAATACAGATTTCTGGCTCCTCCTCTGTTTTGGACCCACTGTGACCCTATGGGTTAACATGTCAGTCTTGGGGGCCACTGCCGTGGCTCACTTGGTTAATCCTCCACCTGCGGCACCAGCATCCCATATGGGCGCCGGATTCTAGTCCCAGTTGCTCCTCTTCCGGTCCAGCTCTCTGCTGTGGCCCGGGAAGGCAGTGGAGGATGGTCCAAGTGCTTGGACCCTGCACCCGTGTGGGAGACCAGGAGGAAGCACCTGGCTCCTGGCTTCCAATCAGCGTAGCTCCGGCCACGGTGGCCATTTGGGGGGGTGAATCAACGGAAGGAAGACCTTTCTCTCTGTCTCTCTCTCTCACTGTCTAACTCTGTCAAATAAATAAATAAATAAATTCCAGTCTCAAGTAATATACACTGAATTAACTGGATAAATAGGATTTAAAAGATTTTCACTTTGAGTATGCATCTGGATGATTTGTTTTATTCTTAGAATCTTTTTAAGCGTCTAGTTGCCACTCTTCCTCCATTTTCGTTTCCAGTGAAGCATTTCCTCACTTCACCTTTGAATAATTATGACATCCAAATGTAAATAACAGACCATTTCACAACAGTGATCATACCAAGGAGATGTTTGCGTATGTCTTTCCTCATAATTCTGAAATTATTAATCCTTAGTCTGTTTTGCTAACTTTTCAAAACTGGGGATGTTTCCTGCAGCATGTCCAGTAAATATCATTGTTGTAGGACATGAATGCCCTTTGGGAGAAGCAGGACTTCCTGCTCATGAATATGATCTACACCAAAGAGTAATTGAGTCCTTGGGCACCAGAGTCCCAAGTTTCTATGTGTCACACACTGCCTGGGACCAGTTTTTTGTTATTATTCTTAGAGTATCACTTTCTTTACTTTTCCTGAATTGTATACTTGTTTCACTTTTTAAAAAAAAATTTATTTTAATTATACAAGTGTCATGCATTTCATATATACAGATTAAGGAGCATAGTGACACTCCCCACTCTACCCTCCCTCCCACCCATTCTCCCACCCTTCTTCCTCTTCCCTCTCCCATTCCCACCCTTAATTTTGACAAAGATCTACTTTTGGTTTACTGAATGATCATAAAGTTAACCCTACACTAAGTAAAAGCGTTCAACAAATAGTCTGAAGGAAAAAAAAAAAAAAAAGAAAGAAAACACTGCTCCGCAACAGACAAGAGTTGTAGACAATCATCAAACTTCAAAATGTTGATTTTCACTCCTATGCATTACGTCTTTGATATTCTATTAGTTACTATAGATCAGGGAAAACATATGATATCTGTCTTTTTGGGACTGGTTTATTTCACTAAGAAAAATCGTTTCCTTTTGCATCCATTTTGTTGCAAAAGACAGAATTTCCTTTTTTATTTTATTTTATTTTTTTAGAGCTGAGTAGTACTCTATAGTGTATATATATAACCACAATTTCTTTATCCAGTCAACAGTTGATGGACATCTGGGTTGATTCCATATCTTAGCTATTGTGAATTGTGCTGCAATGAACATAAAGTACAAATTACTCTTTCATGTGATGATTTATTAAAAGTTTGAGTAAATTCCACAGAGTAGGATGGCTGGATCGTATGGTAGGTCTATATTCAGGTTGCTGACGTATTTCCATACTGTCTTCTATGGTGGCTGCATCAGTTTACATCCCCACCAACAGTGAAAAATCTTTTTTCCCCGTATCTCATCAGCATTTGTTGTTTGTTGATTTCTGTATGACAGCTGTTCTAACTGGAGTGAGGTGAAATTTCATTGTGGTTTTGATTTGCATTTTTCTAATGGCTAGTGATCCTGAACATTTTTTCAAGTATCTGTTGGCCATTTAAATGTCCTCTCTTGAAAAATGCCTGTTCAAGACCTTTGTTTATTTCTTAACTGGATTGTTTGCTTTGCTATTGAACTTCTTGAGTTTTTATAGATTCTGGATATTAACCTTTTATCAGTTGTGTAGTTTGCAAATATTTTCTCCCATTCTCTTGGTTGCCTCTTCACTTCCTGAGTGTTTACCTGTTTTCACCTTAACCCATCAAACTCCTACTCTTCTGCAAAGTGTCTCCTTGACAACAGTTTTCATATTTATAATTTTTAAAAAATTTAATTAATGATTTAATATCCTTCCATTTTGCTAAAAGTGAGCCCCTTAAAGTCCATATCTGATTTTTCCCACTGCTCTGATCTCATCTTGGGTCTAGGATTTGCACATGGGAAGCATTCAACAAAGCAATGTGAATGAGTAAATAAACATAGAATGTGTCGTTTGGCTTCCCCTAGCAACCTTAAAAACACAGATTCTTTTAAAAGAGCTTTAGGCAACATTCAAAATTATGGAATATTACATAATTTCAACATAGAATAATCTGCTTTCCTCACATTTCTGGCAATAAAATCTGGAGAATTCTATCTTCCAAAAACTGTCTTCTGATTCAATTCAGAGTATTCAGTTCTTCACAAAACATACAACCTTTTTTTTTCCTAAAATGAATGAACTTCTAATTCTCCATCTAAAACTACTGGCTTCATATTATGCAAGTTTAGTTGTAAGCATGCCTCTGTATGAAATAATAATAACAATGCAGTACTTCATCTAAGAAACAGAAACAGAATTCTTCATTCAGGATGCAGAAAAAAAATATCTTCTGACTGCTAGAAGCTCACGCAGTTTGTCCCAGCAGTCACAAACCCAGAGATCCACGGCGCTTCTGTTCAGATGCCTGGAGAGCTGGGCAGCAGAAGCTGCAGGAACTGAGAGGTCAAAGGGGAAGGACACCCTTCCCAGAAACCAGCTGAGAGCCCAGTTCTTGTTCTGACTGAGGGTGGGCCGACGTTCTGTACTGGAGGAAGGAGGGAGACTCAACCAAAGTTTGGCAAACAAGAATTTTGTTCCCATTGATCTGTGGGCTCAAAATAATTCAGTAATTTTTATACAAAGAACAGGAATTTGGAAGGTCTGTGTCTGGCGTCATCACAAGAAAGAAAGGGGGCTTTGGAGAATGGCTTGGTAGGAAGAGGATTTTTTTAAATTTTATTTTTAAGTTTAAGATGCAGAGTTCTAGAGCGACAGAGCTTTCATCCACTAAGTAACTCCCCAAATGTCCACAATAGCCAAGGCTGAAGTCAGGAACAAGCTGGGAATTCAATCCAGGTCTGTCATATGGATAGATGGAACCCAAGAACTTGAACCATCACCTGCTGCCTCCCGGGATCAGCTTTGTCAGGATCCAGAGCTGGGAATCACACCCAGGCCCTGTGCGTCTCCACTGCAGTGCTAACGGTTCTCTCCAGAGAGATTTCCCAAACACAGAAGATAGGAGATTTCTTAACCATTCCAGGAACATGGGGCTCAGGTAAAATCCAACACTGGCCACAGACAGGGGCTCTAAAGACTACCTAGGAGTTTCGTCTGCACTTGTGAGCTGCTTCCTCTTTTCACGGAGCTCTGAGTGTCTGACCCATCATTTCCTGTACTCTGTCTTGCCCAGTGCGTGGGTCATTCTTTGATGCCTCGTATCCACACTGCATACACCACTTGCCCATTAGTCAGTTAGTCACTGTCTTGGTGTTTAGATTGACTGTCTCAGTACTGCAGTACTTGTATTGAGTAACCTTTGTTTTACTTAATAATGGCACAAAAGTATAAGAGTAGTGATTCTGGCAATTTTTGATAGTGTATCATTATAATTGTTACATTCTATTATTAGTTACTATTGTCCATCTGTTAGTGTGCCTAATTTGTAACTTTATCATAGGGATGTATGTTCTATGGTTTGAATATTTATACCCCAGACTCAGGAGTTTAGTTCCCAATTCTAATATGTTAATGATATTCTGAGCATGGGGCTTTTGGGGAGGGATTAAATTGGAATAAATTGTGCGGGTGGAGCCGCCATGATTGAATCTTGGTGGCTTTGTACGAGACCACACGAATGGACAGACAGACACGTGTTCTCCCTGGATCTTTCCATGAGATGCCCATGCCCTGTGCCACCTCAGAACTCTGCTGGCAAGAACGCCATCACCAGAGGCCCAACACTAAGGGGGCCCATTTGGTCTTGGTCTGTGAAGCTCCAAAATCATGAACCAAAATAAGCCTTTTCCTTATCAAGTTAGCTTGCATCAGGTAATTCAATGCAGTAATGGAAGTTGACTCATAGAGTCTACAGGTCTTGGACAATACCCCCCACAGATAAGGGGGACCACTGCGTTTGCCTGTCCCTCCGTTCTCAGGGTTGTGGGTGATCCTGTGACCCTCGATTCCGTGATGGATCTAAGAAAAGTCATTGATTTTCAGTTTGTTCAGCTTAGAGATAACAGCTTCCTTGCCTTTGAGTTTTTGGTTTTGTTTTTACAAATATATACTTAAAATGTGTGTGTATATGTGTTTAAATATTTAAATTCCTGTAATCACATTCTAGCAATCTCTGGACTTACCTGTTCCTTTTTGATGACACACTCTTAACATATATCTATTTATTTATGTAAATGAGCTATCTCTCCTATTTTCCCCGTTTATCTCAGCAATCTTGCCTCAAGTATAAAAAAAAAAAAAAAAAAAAAAAAAAAAAAAAAAACCTGAGACAGTCAAAAAAGCCCCAAAGTTAGTGTCTTGAAACTAGTCTATTGCTCTTTAGCCAGTTTCTTTTTGGAGGAGAAATTAGTTTTAGAATGACCTGGCTTTCTCCTGTCTCATTTTCATTCCAGTCCATAGTTATTAAATTAAATGTAAACTCAGCTGTTTTATTTAAGTGCATTTGTTCTATTTATGAGTAGAAGGGATTAGCAATTATCAGCAAATGATTGTGCCCCTAGGGCTAAGCTAAATGCTCCTCTGACTTCAGTGTGCCCCAGATTGGCTGGGACTTGGAAAAGCACGGATACTGGCTCCCTTGGCAGGGGCTGTGGCGGGCATTGGCAGGGGGCTGTGGCATGAGTTTCCTTGTCTCCCTAGGTGATCTCTCTGCTGCTCGCTGGGCCTGCCACCTTGGAGAGGGGGAACTCTGGGACAGGTGAGGAAGTCACTTTGCACCACCTGACAGCTGGCAGCACTTAGATCCAGTTCTTCAGACGTCATAAGGAGCACTAGGGATGCTCCCGGATTAATTCCCATCTCCTCAGGACCAGAGCCTTGTATCAGATCTTTGTTCAGGACACCACTGTGGGTTGAACTACACCTCCCCCTCAAAAACAGGCTGAAGTGCTGTGCCCCGGAGCCTGTCAATGTGACCTTATATCGAAATGAGGTCTTTTCAGACAGAGTCAAATAAAGATGGGGTCACAGCTGAGTAAGGGGCCCTTGATCCAATGTGATGGGTATCCTTATAGGAAGAGGAAAGGAGGCACAACACACAGAGCAGGGGACCACGTGAAGACGGGCTCTCATGCCTTGATCTACGAGTTCTAGCCTCCAAAACCATGAGACAATGTATTTCTGTTTCATGAGTGGGGAACCATTTTACTGCCAAGGGCCACTTGGATATTTATAGCATCATTTGCTGGCTGTACAAAATTATCAGCTTAAAAAATCAGTCTGCTATAGATTGAACTTCGAGTCCCACCTGGGATTGCCTTGGCAGGGCCAGACCAAATAATTTTGACCTAGGGGCCAGATATTTCCCACCCTCATGAAGCTGCCAAAGTGGATGTAATTTGTTACAGTGGCTCTAGGAGAGGAAGAAGCCCACTGAATGCAATGCCCCAACTTCCCCTGTTTCTGATGCTGCTGTCTGGCTGCACTGGTGTCCCAAGAAGGTCAGTGGCTCCAGAGAACACTCTGACCCAAGTGGCATTCACCTGACCTTGCTTTATTTAGGTTGAGCATTAGACAAAAAGTGATGTTTACATGATGACAGTAAGTCGGCTGTATCATCATACTTTCTTTCTTTCTTTTTTGAAAGTTAAAGTTACATAGAGAGAGGAGAGGCAGAGAGAGAGAGAGAGAGAGAGAGAGAGAGAGAGAGAGAATGGTGTTTTATCTGCTGGTTCACTCACCAATTGGCCACAGTGGCCGGAGCTGTGCTGATCAGAAGCCAGGAGCCAAGAGCTTCTTCCAGGTCTTGCACGCGGGTGAGGGGCCCAAGGACTTGTGCCATAGCAGAGAGCAGGATCGGATGTGGAGCAGCCGGATCTTGAACTGGCTTTACCCAATATACCACAGCACTGGCAACTCATCATACTTTCAAGCAAAGAAGCACTTGCTTACTTTTAACTGCAAATACGTTTAAAAGTATTTGTATTTTTTTTCAGTATGTAAAGTGTTTTTAATACTTAAGTATTTGTATGGAGGGGATTGGGGTGGGAAGGGGCATTTTGCCTAGAGGTTAGGTTGCTGAATCCCTTATTGGAGCAACTTTGATCTCTGGCTTTGCTCCTAGGTAGACGCTGCAAGGCAGCAGTGATGGTTCTTGCCGCCCACACAGAGGACCTGGATTACATTTTCTGCTCTTGGCTTTAGCCTTAGCCAGAGTGGTTATGGGCATGTGAGGGATAAACCAACAGATGGAAAATGTTGTTCACTCGCTCTCTCTCTCTCTCTCTTCTTTCTTGACTCTCAAATACACTTTTTTTTTTTTTTAAAAAAAAGGATTTATTTATTTGAAAGTGCTACCCTGGGATGGGTGGGGACAGAGAGAAATCTTCCATCCATTGATTCACTTCCCAAATGGCTGCAACAGCCAGGGTTGGGCCAGACCAAAACCAGGAACCAGGAGCTTCTTCCGTGTCTCCCATGAGGGTGCAGGGGCCCAAGGAGTTGGGCCATCTTCCATGCTTTCCTAGACACATTAGCAGGGAGGTGGATTGGAAGTGGAGCAGCCAGGACTCAAACCAGTGCCCATATGGGATGCCAGCATTGCAGGCAGCAGCTTAACTTATATGCCACAGTGTGAGCCCCTCAAATACATTCTTTAAAATGTTAGCTACTATTATTAAAAAGTAGCAAGCCATTGTAATTTTTAACAAAAATATTTTTCCCAGATAAAATGCTAGATATGTGTGAATAATTGCCTAGTGTTTGCTTGGGAACTGAACTGCTAAGGAAGTGTTTATCAAATCTTCTGAAAATCTCATGACATTTAAAATAGAAAAACCTCTTGGGATTGCCTTACATTTGTTTCCTCAAAGAATCTGTGCTACAGAAAGTTAAAATTCAGAACCAGGTTTTATTTCATTTCTCTTTTAAAATCAAATACAGTATTTTGACTTTAGTTTGCCTTGAGATAAAATAGACTAGAATTGGTTATTTTTCTTTGCTCCTCTCCCAGAAATCTGTAGTAAAGGAAATAAAAACGGTTCCTGTTCCTACTGCTGCATCATAGATCACCCTACAGCTTAGTGGCATAAAACTACCATTCAATTATGCTCGAAGATTCTGTGGGTCAGGAACTTAGGTTCACGGTGGGGATAGCGCGTCTCTTCTCCACAGTGTCTGGGGCTCACAAGGCAGAAGGCAGAGCGTGACTCCATAGTGAGAGGCTGCCATTTTCTGGGGATGTCTTCACCCATATGTCTGGCGTGGAGGCCGGCTGTAGTCTGGACCCTCAGCTGAGACCGTCAGCCCTGGCACCTACTGGTGGCCTTTTCACGGTGCCTGGGCTTCCCCACGACCTGGCAGCTTTCTTCTAGCAACTCAAAATGTGAATGACCTGAGAGAATGAAGCAGAAGCTAAAGCGACTTCCCACCTCACTCCAGAAGCTGTGCTACATCCTGTCAGTTACATGAAGTGACCCGCTTTTGTGAGTGTGTGAGTGTGTGTGTGTGTGTGTATGTGCTGATGAAGAGTCTCTCTAACTGAACAAAGTATTCAGCCGCCTCTGAACTCTTGTCAAATGGGACCTGACTTTGGGGCTTCTGTGTTCTTTTCTGCATTGTCCAGTTTTAGCAAGAATCCTACTAAGGCAGCTTAGCCAAGACCTCCCACCCTGCATATCTGATCACCATGGGTATCCAATTCTTGACCACCCCCCACCCCGGGCAATGGTTGATCGTGGCCTGCCTTCTTCAAAAATCCTGTTAAGTCATTTTATTTATTTATTTATTTATGACAGGCAGAGTGGACAGTGAGAGAGAGAGAGACAGAGAAAAAGGTCTTCCTTTTACCATTGGTTCACCCTCCAATGGCTGCCCCGGCCAGCGCGCTGCGGCCGGCGCACCGCGCTGATCTGATGGCAGGAGCCAGGTGCTTCTCCTGGTCTCCCATGGGGTGCAGGGCCCAAGCACTTGGGCCATCCTCCACTGCCTTCCCGGGCCACAGCAGAACTGGACTGGAAGAGGAGCAACCAGGACAGAATCTGGCGCCCTGACCGGGACTAGAACCCAGTGTGCCGGCGCCGCAGGTGGAGGATTAGCCTATTGAGCTGCAGAGCTGGCCTGTTAAGTCATTTTAGCCACAGTTTCCCATACCCTTGATATTTCCTTGTGGTAATTTTATAGACACGGGCCTCCACCTTCTCCTTGGCTATAAATCATCAGCTTTTCTTACTGTAGCCCTCTCTGCAAAACCTGGTTGCAGTGGTCTCTACACCTATGGGAATTTTCCTAAATAGAATCTGCCTTACTGCACTTTTAAAAGTGAATGGATGGGGCCAGTTCTCTGCCAAGGCCTGGGAAAGCAGTAGAAGATGACCCACGTCCTTGGGCCACTGTGCCCACATAGGAGTCCTGGAAGAAGCTCCTGGCTCCTGGCTGTGGAGCGGCCCAGGTCTGGCTGTTTACGGGGAATGAATCAGAAGATGGAAGACCTTTCTCTCTTTCTCTCGCTCTATCTCTCTCTCTCTGTCTCTGCCTCTCTGTAACTCTGCCTTTCAAATAAATCTTTAAAAACCCCATATACATATACATATACATATACATATACATACATACACGTGCTGGTGTAGCAGGTTAAGCCTGCTACACATGTACTGTGGTGCAGCACCTCCACCTGCGATGCTGACAACCCATATGGATGCCAGTTCACGTCCGGGTTGTGCCACTTCCAATTCAGCTGCCTGTTAATGTGCCTGGGGAAACAGTGGAAGATGGGCCAAGTGGTTGAGTCCCTGCTACAAACATGGAAGACTGGAAGAAGCTCCTGGCTCCTGGCTTCAGACCAGCCCAGCTCTGGCCCTTGAAACCATTTGGGGAGTAAGCCAGCAGATGGAAGAGATCTGTATGTATGTGTGTGTGTCTACCTCACTCTCTGCTAACTCTGCCTTTTAAATAAATAAATCTTAAAAAGAGAGAGAGAGAGAGACAGAGAGAAGGTAGCTTTTGTTCACTGTAGCATGTGGGAATGAATTTGCCTTACATATTTCCCAAACACAAAAGCAGGAAAAACTTTTTATTTTCTTTTCTCTTTTTAAAATTTTTATTACTATAAAGAGAATAGTTTTCAAGTAGTTCATAGATACAATTCTAAGAATATAGTGATACTTCCCTCCCTCCCTCCCTCTCTCCTTGCTTCCTTTTATGATTTTTGTGATAACGTACTTTTAATTTACTTTATAGTCACAGACTTAATGTTCCATTAAATAAAGGGTTCAACACATAAAAAGTAGAAAACTCCTGTTCTGCAGGAATATAGACAAGGGCTATAAACAATCCTCAATTCTAAGATGTCAGTTTCACTCATATACATTAAATTTTTTTGTAATCTATATGTTAGCTACCATAAGTCAGAGAAAATATGTGATATATATCTTTTGATCTGCTTTATTTCACTAAGCACAGTGGTTTCCATAATTTTGCAAAAGGTAGAATATCATTCTTTGTATGGCTGAGTAGTATTGCATGCAATATATAAATACGCCACATTTTACTTATGCTTTGAGCTCATCAGTTGATGGGTATCTGTGTTGATTCCATGTTTCAGCTATTGTGAATTGAGCTGCTGTAAACATGGAGGTACAGGCAACTGTTTCATATGCTGCTTTCATTCTCTTGGATAAATTCCCAGGAGTGGGATAGCTGGGTCACGTGTAGATCTACTTTCATATTTGTGAGGAATCTCCATACTGTCTTCCATAATGGTTGTACCCATTTGCATTCCCACCAACAGTGTATTAGGGTACCTTTATCTCCACAATCTCACCAGTGTTTGTTAATTTTTGATTTTTGGAGGGTGATCATTCTAAATGGAGTGAGGTAAAACCACCACCATCAGCCACTGGATCAGATGCATCAACACCAGATTCAAAACAAAACAAAATCCACCTTACTCCTCCTGGTTTTGTGAAGCCTTGGGAATGGCATTGGCAGATCTTATCACAGAAGGGTGGTTGGCCCCCCTTAGCAGCCGTTTTCTGCCAGTGAGTGAGGATCTCATACTCAGAACAATAATTGCTATTACTCCAGGGTTCTCTGAATCAGAGCTCAATTATCGTGAAACTCCTCTGCTACAGTATTTACAGAGGGCGGAGACATGCGTGAGAAGCAATTTATACTGACACACCTACTAACAAGGAGGAAAAAGCTCTTTGCTTTCTGAATTGTTCTCAAACTCCTGGGAGCAAGGGGCTGGATTCTCTAGTCATTTAGCACAGTGACATATTTTCCAAAAACAATAAATGCAGTCACTAAATGCCAAGGCTCTCAAAATCAAGCTACAAATATCAAGAATGCCTTTTGCTTGACAACTTCTTGGCCATTCTAGACTTTTAACTATATATAGCATTGCTGGATAAAATACAGAACACCCGGTCCATCTGAATTTCTGAAAAAGCAATGAAATTTTTTTAAGATAATGATAAATGTCTCAGAAATATTGCATTGAATGTACTGAATTCACGGGGTATACTTACACTAAAAAAGGGTGTTGTTTTGAAAGGAGCGGCCGAGAGCCGCCATAAAATGGCCTTAATAAAACAGTCCTGGGAAATGGGGAGTAAACTAAGTTCACAGAGAAAGCAGATAGCTACTAGCCAGAGATAAGGGCTACTACCCAGAGATAAGGGCTACTACCCAGAGATAAGGGCGACAGAACATCCTGGTATGCACATAAGCCCCCTCCCCTGTGCTTGTTCAAGCTTAACAAAGAAACTGCGAGACACGTAGGGCACGTAGCCACCCCTTTCTGCTCTTCAAGGACCCCCTCCCCTTGTCCAAGCTTAGACACGTAGGGCACGTAGCCCCCGTTTCTGTTCTCTCCTCCTCCTCGACGACCTCCTCCCCTTGTAGTTACCCAATAAACTTACGCCACCCTATGGTATGTTAATTTTGTGGTTTTGCCCCTTAAAAGCTGTGTGAGATAGCTGCTCGGGGCTCCTCTCGCTTGCTTGCTGCTTGCAGCAGCAGGGGGCCCATTTGCGCAAATGAAATAAAAATTACCTCCTGCTCTATTGCATCGTCTGGTCTGGAGTCTGTGTTTCTGGGGTCGTCACAAGAGGACACCGCTTTTGGGGTCCTACATTTGGGGGCTCGTCCGGGATTTGGGGGACCCCAGACTCCCACACTCCATCGGCCTGACGGAGGTAAGTTTGCTTACTTGTGTATTATTGTAATTGTGGTTTGTACTGTTTGTCTTTGTCTGCCAGGGCGACGTGGAATCCGTCCTGGGGCGGTTTGTACTGTTTGTCTTTGTCTGCCAGGGCGACGTGGAATCCGTCCTGGGGCGCCTGTACAGGCTCAGTATTGACTGGACCAGTGGGGGAGACAGACGTGTCCTGAGACCCCTGGTTCAACCCTGGAGGACGCTCCAGTGGTGGTCTGGGAAGGAGGGAAAGAGGGAATTTCCCTTCTTCCAGGGGAGAGCCTGGCCAGATGGCCGCTCCCTTCTGATAGTTTCGGTTTTGTCTAGGTCTGTTGCCGCTCGGCTTGTGATTTGTGTTCTGTGTGTCACTGTTTTTGTTGTCCTTTATTTCTTACTGTCTCCCCCATCTGTTTTTATTGTTGTGTTTGATTGCTAGATGTATACTTGTATGAAAAATGTGTATTGTATTCTTATGATGTGTTAATTATGTCTACTTCTCAATGCAACTCTAGGGCCAAATGTAAGGACAAATTTTTGGAATGGAGAGGCTTGTACCTAGATTTGGCTCTGGTAACCAAGAAACTTTGCTGCCGAATGACCTTCTCCTGCTCCTTGGGAGCCTGGCCAGTTCCCAGGGAGGAGGATAAAGGAATGTTTTCTGATAAACAGGTGGGCATGCTTCATGTCTCGGCTCTCTGGCCAAGACCCGAGATGGGACGCACTGCTTGCCTAAAATCTTGGCAATGAGCCACCCTTGTCCTTGGGGGCTTTAAGGGGGAGCCGGAGCAAGCCTCTGCTGCTGCTGTTTCGTTTCGGGGGGAACACGCAGTCAAGCTGAATGTTAAATGTGCCCGTGATGATTACTAATAATGTTTAATTCTCAGTATGGATCCTTCTCCGGAGCTGTGTGAAGATTGCCTAGTGATGCCCACAGTACTGTAAATTCTACAAAACATAAGTACAACGTGGACATGATCAATTGGCTACTGTGATTGAGGTGTTCTGTGACAGTCCCTTTAATGAGAAATTAACAAAATGGATTAATAACAGGACATTCAGGACCTGACGCTCTGCTTGGTATGTCATTACAAAAATCATCAAGGAGGGCTATGCCTGATAAATGAGGGTGCTATAAATGTGGGCAACAGGGACATGAACAAAAATTGTCCAGAAGTCAAAAATCAAAATAAGGCTCTTCCTGGGATTTGCTTCCAGTGCTAAAGGGGAAGGCATTGGGCCAATAAGTGTCACTCCAAAACTGATAAAGAAGGTAATTCATTAAAAAACAGAGTTCAGGAAACTGGAAGCGGGGCCAGCCTCAGGCCCTCCCTACAGGGATCAGTGGACCATCTTGCTATAGTATCATTAAAGCAATGGAGCCATGTTTATTGCAACATTCTGTTAATCTATGCTCCTTTACCATCTTTCCTGTAAATAATTTTAGTGTGCACTACAAGGCTTGCAGTGTATTTCTTGTGGATTAAACTAAAAGTAACTAAGTCTGTGCACAGCAGACAGCTGAAAAGTAATTTACTGTCACAAATTGGCATAGTTGGCAGGATCCGCAAGTATGCAAAGCAATGCCTTTCTTTAAAAGAAAAACTGAAGTTGCATGTGTAACCTGTGATGTTCCTGGCTGGAAAGACCTTCAGTTCGCCTGTTTGGTGAAGGAATGGGCTCTCTGCTCAGAATCGAGTGAGAATTGGGATGGCAAGTTACAGAGTGCACAGCCTCCACAAGTTATTGAGGTTTTGCTATCAGTGCCGGTGGAAAAGGGGGATGAACTATAGGCTTTGGGGAGGTGAGAATGGATTTTGTTATCTGCATACTGATGCATGTGTAAGCAATTGGAAAAATAAGTACAGGATAAATGTAAATTGGGAAAAAGAAAATGCTGCCCTTTGGAGTCAAACTGCTAGATAGTGGTAGAAAAAAATTATATCAAGCTCCTGTACTGCTGCCAGGGCCAACTAAGGTTATTCAGTGTAAACAATACAGAATTCCAGGTGGATATGAGGAAATATCTAAAACAGTAAAAAAATTATCTTAGTGCTGGAGTGATGATTCCCATAATCACTAAAAGAAATTATCTAATTTGGCATGTTAAGAAATCAGATGAAACCTGAAAAATGACTGTGGATTACAGGGAATTAAACAAAGTTACTCTCCCATTGACTGCTACAGTCCCAGATACCATCATTTTGATGTAAAAGGTCACAAACATAAAAGCGTGTTCTTGATAAGGAAAGTTAAAAGAAAGAGATACTTTTAAAAGGATATGATTTGTAAAAATTGTTTATCTTAATGGCTGGTTTATACTGGAATGAAAAAAAAAAGAGGGGGGGAGAAGAGAAAGGTTTGAGCAAGTTACAGAAGGTGTGAGAAAGTCGCAAAATGTTATGGGAAGAAGAAATCTTTGGTTATTTTCTTTGACATAAAATCAAAATCTGATCCTCTGTTAAAGCAATGAGTTAAAGTAATCTATTATGTTCTCTTGATGTCTCTGTTAAATTCTAACTGCTTAAAAACAGCTGTAAAAAGAGCAGTGGTGAAATGGAGGGATCCTATCACCAATCAATGGAATGGACCTGATCCAGTACTGGTATGGGACAAGGGCTCCTAAGGGATGGGTTTTTCTATGTAACCAACATGCCTTTCTGCAATTGCTCCCTGGGCCATGTGGCCCTGATGCTAACATCTGTATTTACAGCAGCGGATAGAGCAGTGGTGTGCTTTACCTGAAGACTACAATAACAATCATCCTAATAGGAGAGGACACTGCCCTTGCCATGGCTGCATCAGTAGTAAGTGTTCCTGGACTGGCTTTGGAAATAATCGTGGACTATGAAGGCTTACATGTTTGGTGACCAAAGCAATCAATCTTACTGCTACTGTGCTATCCAATATAGCCAAAGAATTGGATCAAGTTCACTCAGGAGTGCTTTTAAGCCATGCAGCTAACAATTACTTGCTGTTAAAAAAGATCATTTAAGTTGTAAACCTGTACCTGGGGGATATTGCTTTAACATTACTAACAATGTGCCATATATAGAGTCTGTTATTGATAAACTTAAGAGTAAAATGCAACATATGTTTATTACTAACCCACTATTCATTTGAAGGGTTTCAATGGATTCATTGGTTATTAATGTTGGCTGGACTGCTACTGCTTTTCCCACTTTGTATGGGATGTCTTCCGTGTGTTCTGCATTTTATGCTGACTTCCCTATAGTATGAATGGACTGAGATTCATCATTTAAAACTTCGTACCAAGCCTCCTTTGTAATCAAAATAATTGATATTTGGCTGTATGTTTCATCTCTCACCTAATGTTGGGCTGGAATGGTACTCAAAGACGGGTAAGACGCTCAGCATCCTGTACCAACCTAAGACAGGGCTCTAGGCCAAGCTGCCAGAGTTACCGATGACGGGTAAGGACAGAGATGACTGAGGGCAACCTAAGACAGAGGCCATTCTCAATTTAAAAAAAAAAAAGGAGGAGATGTGGGGACCCATGGCTGGCCATGGGCCCACATGCTAAGGCCTGGCTTGCTGATCATTGGCATTAGTCCTCACGCAACAGTATCAAGCCCTGGCCACCAGTGACCGTATTGAAACCCCTCATTAATGGGCACACAATTTTAGGATTAAAATTAGTTCAAAGAGAAAATGGGGGAATGAAAGGAGCGGCCGAGAGCCGCCATAAAATGGCCTTAATAAAACAGTCCTGGGAAATGGGGAGTAAACTAAGTTCACAGAGAAAGCAGATAGCTACTAGCCAGAGATAAGGGCTACTACCCAGAGATAAGGGCTACTACCCAGAGATAAGGGCGACAGAACATCCTGGTATGCACATAAGCCCCCTCCCCTGTGCTTGTTCAAGCTTAACAAAGAAACTGCGAGACACGTAGGGCACGTAGCCACCCCTTTCTGCTCTTCAAGGACCCCCTCCCCTTGTCCAAGCTTAGACACGTAGGGCACGTAGCCCCCGTTTCTGTTCTCTCCTCCTCCTCGACGACCTCCTCCCCTTGTAGTTACCCAATAAACTTACGCCACCCTATGGTATGTTAATTTTGTGGTTTTGCCCCTTAAAAGCTGTGTGAGATAGCTGCTCGGGGCTCCTCTCGCTTGCTTGCTGCTTGCAGCAGCAGGGGGCCCATTTGCGCAAATGAAATAAAAATTACCTCCTGCTCTATTGCATCGTCTGGTCTGGAGTCTGTGTTTCTGGGGTCGTCACAAGAGGACACCGCTTTTGGGGTCCTACAGTTTATCTGAAATTCAAGCTTAACTGGACAATCTGAATTTTATCTGCTGCTTTCACAGTGCTAACTGCATAGCCTTCTCCTTCCTCTTTCTATCAAGGAAATTCTTGCTGTGCCTAAGAATGCAAAGCCTGCTGGTTTTACTTGGCAGACACTCCTGTGAGCCCGGCAGCTTTGCCAGGCTGGCTTCTGAGAGTCTGCCTCGCACTCCGACCAGTTTAAGAGAGGGCTGCCTTCCCCACAACCTCACTCAGTACGTTGTAAAGCCAGATTTTTTTGCTAAGCTCATTAGTGAGACATCTCATTGTAGTTTCAATAGCTGTTTTTCATACAATGGGCAAAACATTTCTCCTATGTTAAGGGTTATTCATCTTGGTTCTCTGTGAGGGGTCTTATCATTTGCTTGCTTTTTAAGTTAAATGTTATTTCCCTTCTCAATTTCTAGGATCTCTTTATAGCAGGAAAGTCTGTTCTTTGTCATAGATATGATTGAACATATTTTTCTACAGTTTATTGAGATCTCTTGGTTATTAATGACTACCTGATCTGTCCTATGGATTTGTCCTAGGCTTAGAGGTGAATTAAAGTCTCTGGGTGTTGAGGCCAGCACTGTGGTGCAGCAGGTTAACACCCTGGCCTGAAGCACCTGCATCCCTTATGGGCGCTGGTTTGAGTCCTAGCTGCTCCTCTTCCTATCCAGCTCTCCGGCTATGGCCTGGGAAAGCAGTAGACGATGTCCCAAGTCCTTGTGCCCCTGCACCCACATGCGAGACCCGGAAGAAGCTCCTGGCTCTTGGCTCCTGGCTTCAGATCAGTGCAGCTCTGGCCGTTGTGGCTAATTGGGAAGTGAACCATCAGATGGAGGACCTCTCTGTCTCTCTGCCTCTCCTCTCTCTATGTAACTCTGACTTTCAAATAAATAAATAAATCTTTTTTAAAAAAAGTCTATAGGTGAATTAAAGTCACAGATTGTGTCTGTGTCTTTTTGTGTTTCCTGAGTCTCTTTGTGAACGTTGCTACTGGAACATTTTGTGCATTACAAAGTGTCCTTTATGTCACATTAAATGATTTAAGGCTAGAATTCTATTCAGCCTGATTTTAATATCAGGACCACTGCATTCTTCTTAGCATTCACTTGGTTGTACTTTACCCACCTTTTAATTTTCAACTCAACTAAATCACTTTCGTGGGGCATGTCTCTTGTGCACACTAGAACGTTGACTTTGCAAATGCTCCTATTTTCATTTAATGATGAACAGATATACTAGATATTAGCTCTGTCATATTTATATTGTATTTCAGTGTGCAGGGTTTCTTAAAAAGTTTTTCATTATATGATCTGTTTCCTTTGCTTTTTAGTAGAATCCTCATATTTAAGGTGTGTATTTTTGTTTTGTTGGCTACTTTTATAAATATGGTATTACAGATGCATTTAAAATTTTTTATTTTTATTTATTTGAAAGGCACAGTTACAGAGAAAGAGAGAGAGGTCTTTTTTTTTTTCCTAAGATTTATTTATTTATTTGAAAATCAGGGTTACAGAGAAGGAGAGGCAGAGGCAGAGAGAAAGATCTTCCAACCGCTGGTTCACTCCCCAAATGGCTGCAATGGCCAGGTCTGGGTCTGGCCAAAGCCAGGAGCTTCCTCCGGGTCTCCCATGTAGGTTCAGGAACCCAAGTACTTGGGCTATCCTTCATTGCTTTCCTAGGCTGTTAGCAGGGAGCTGGATTGGAAGTGAAGCAGCCAGGACTCCAACCAGCACCCATTTGGGAAGATGACACTGCAGGAGGAGGCTTAATCTTCGAAGCCACAGAGCCGGCTCCCTACAGATACTTTTTACTCCTTTATTTTTTAGATGACAGTGATAACATTAGGACCTGTCCCCTCCCTTTCATCTACAGCTGGATTTTGATCAATAATACTGGACTTCTCAGTATTTGCACCTGAGCAGTGTATACAGTGTAATAGCTCTGCTACTCCGAGTGTGAGCTTTGGTGTGCGTCGCCCCACCAGCAGCCATTGGTGGCTTGACCCTCCACCCTCCCCTCCTCTAGGCTTGTCTGTTGTGTCTTCTCTACATCAGGGGCACTTCTGACTTGACTTCCTTCCCTTTAGCCTTAATTGTGGAGTCAGTACTCTTGGTGTGGTTTTGACGGGCTGAAATACGTGCTCTGAGGGTTCCTTAGGAGCATGTATGGCAAGGGAGGCCGGTGCCTGAATTCATGCGTTTCAAGATCTCTGGAAACTGTATTTGAAGGTCAACTCCATGAACTATAAAGTCCTGCAGCCCTAGTTTCTTGTTGCATTGTTATTCGCTTTTTTATTGTTGGAGTCAGCGGTTCCATTGTCTTCTGGTTTTGAGTCCTGCTGTGAAGGGAAGAGCAGTGACCTATCCTTTTGCCTCTCTGCCCAAAGAAGCATTTCCTTATCTCCAGGGTCACGTGACTTGCCCACAGGCTGTGTCTGTGCTGATGATTCTATCAGGTTACTGGACATCATGTGTGCCTTTCCTCCTATTCAAATTGTTCCTCTTTCTCCCTCTCTCTCTTTTTTAATAGTGGCGTTGGCTCATTTTGTGTTGCTATAACAGAATACCTGAGACTGGGTAATTATTAAAGAACAAAGATTTGTTTCTGGAGCCTGACAAGTCCAAGACTGAAGGAGGTCTCTCGAGAGAGGGGGAGGGGAGCAGGCTGAATGTGAATGTTATCAATAACCCACTCTTGTGTGATAACTAATCCACTCCCAGGAAAAGGCTGGTCACCTCTTAAAGGGGACACCGTCTCCAACACTGTTGCACTGGGAATTACATTTCCAACACATGAACTTTAGGGAGCCCCCCCCCTTTTTTTTAAATTTATTTGAAAGGCAGAGTTATACAGAGAGAGAAGGAGAGAGAGAAAGAGAATCTTCTATCCACTGGTTCACTTCCCAAATGGCTGCAACGCAAGGGCTAGGCCAGGTAGAAGCCAGGAACCAAGAGTTTCTTCCCAGTCTCCCATGTGGATGCAGGAGCCCAAGGACTTGGGCCATCTTCTGCTGCTTTCTCAGGCTCATTAACAGGGAGGTGGATTGGAAGTGGAGCAGCCAGGACTTGAACCGGCACCCACATGGGATGCCTGCATTGCAGGTGTTAGCTTAACCCACTATGCTATAGTGCAGGCCTAGGGGGCCCATTCAAACCACAGCATTTAAAAAATTTTTTAAATGATGTATTTAAATATATCCTATTTTATTGTTATTAGTAGTATTCATATGACTAAAGGTAGGAAGATTCTAATCATGTATACAGTTTTCCCTTATGACCTTTGGTATCTTTCATTTTCTAATCCTTTTAATTAAAAGAAAAAAAAGACATTTGAAAGACAGAGAGAGAGAAACAAAAAGAGCTCCCATTCACTGATTCATCGCCAAGTGCCTACAACTGCTAGAACTGGGCCAGGCCAAAACCAGTAGTTAAGGACTGGGAATCCACACTTCCCACAGGGACGACAGGAACTCAGTTACTTAACTGAGCCATCACCGCTGCTTCCCAGGGTCAGCGTTAGCAGAAAGCTGAAGTGAGGAGCTGGATCCAGAAATCAAACCCAAGTACTCCAGTGTGGGATGCTGACATCTAAATCAGTGTCTAAATCTCTATGCTAAATGCCTGGTCCCCTTTCAACTTTCAATTTCTATTTATCTTTGCATTTCTCCTTTTTGTCTTCTGTTTCTCTTTCTATGTTCTCAACTGTATGAGAGGTCTTAAAAAAGTTCATGGAAAATGTATTATCTTTTATTTCCATTTTTTTGTGAACTTTTGAAGTATTTCTCCTATCTTAGCCCTTATTTGCCTTCCAGTGAACTTCATTTCTGTATGATGTTTTCCGTGTATTTTTAGGTTTTGTCTTGTCATTTCTCTTACGTGGGTGTTCTTCATAGGGCTTGTTCCTTTTCAGATTTTTAAAAGAGATTGATTTATTCATTTGAGAGGCTGAGTTACAGACAGAGAGAGGGACAGACAGAGCAAGAAGTCTTCCATCCACTAATTCACTCCCTAGATGGCCACAACGGCCAGAGCTGCGCCAATTCGAAGCCAGCGGCCGAGAACTTCTTCCAGGTCTCTCATTGTGGGTGATGGCACTTGGGCCATCTACTGCTTTCCCAGGTCATAGCAGGTAGCTGGATAGGAAGTGCAGCAGCCGGCATTCAAACTGGCATCTCTATGGGATGCCAGCGCCACAGGTTAACCTACTGTGCCACATTGTCAGTTCCTCCTCATCTGATTTTGCATAAAGAGAGCTTATATCCCAATGGGGAAAATAAATGCCTAGTAGTCTAGAAGCATGAACAGGTGCTCCACAAAGAAGGAAAGACAAATGCTGAGATATTTTCAACTCACAATTCAGTAATCATATATTGAAACAGTATGACTTTGCTTTCCTGTTATCCTATATTGAAGACTTTATTAGATGCTAAAGTCTGTTCTTGAGTTGGAAGAGGACAATGAATTCCTGTGCATAACAAGTTCTAGTTAGCACAACTTTTCTGTTTAGTAACTGGCACTACTAAAGCTTTTTTTTTGTTTGTTTTTTAAGATTTATTTATTTATTTGAAAGGCAAAGTTACAGAGAGGCAGAGGCAGAGAGAGAGAGAGATCTTCCATCACTGGTTCACTCCCCAGATGGCTGCAATAGCTGGAGCTGTGCCAATCCCAAGCCAGGAGCTAGGAGCTTCCGCTGGATCTCCCACATGGGTGCAGGGGCCCAAGGACTTGGGACATGTTCCACTGCTTGCTGGCAGAGAACAAGATTGGAAGTGGAGCAGCCGGGTCTTGAACCAGCACCCATATGGGATGCCGGCGCTTCAGGCCAGGATGTTAACCCACTGCGCCACAGTGCCAGCCCCTCAAATTTATATTTCTTAAAATCATTGTTTGTAACAGCAAAAAATGGAATAAAACATAAATCTCCAAAAATAAGTCAGTTATGGAATTAATAAACAAGAATGGACTCAAGTCATTATAAAAACTGGTAATAGATGCATAGTACTTATATGGAAATATTTAATGCTTAGTAAAAATATGCAAATTGCAAAATAATATGGTCTGATTTTTGTTAGTATGTGTATTTGTATGTTGAGCATCTGTTATTTAAAGATAAACAAAGTGGCGGCCAGCTTTGTGATGTAGTGGGTAAGGCTGCCTCCTGTGGCACCAGCATCCCATATGGGCACTGTCCAGCTGCTCCACTTCTGATCCAGCTCCATGCTATGGCCTGGGAAAAGCAGTGGAAGATGGTTACTGCTATCCACATGGGAGACCAGGGAGAAGCTCCTGGCTCTCGACTTTAGACTTGACTGGCCCGGTTCTGGCCGCTGTGGTCACTTGCAGAGTGAACCTGCAGATGGAAGATCTCTCTCTCCCTCCTCCATAACCCTGAATTTCCAATAAGTAAATAAATATTTAAAACAACAGAAAACAAAGTATCATTCACAACATTCTTCATAGTGATTACCTCTGGATGAGATTTTAGAAAAATCAAAACTTTTTAAAAAATAACATATATGTTGCTGGTTGAAATCCAAACTATGTTATCAATTGGAAATCAGAAATTACAAAAAATTTAAAAATATTTTTTTCAAAGATTTATTCATTTATTCAAAAGAGTTACATAGAGAGAGGAAAGGCAGGGTCGGGGGAGGGCTTCTATCTGCTGATTCACTCCCCAATTGGCCACAACAGCCGAAGCTGCGCCAACCCGAAGCCAGGAGACAGGAGCTTCCTCTGGGTCTCCCACTGGGTGCAGGGGCGCAAGGACTCGGGCCATCCTCTACTGCTTTCCCAGGCCGTAGCAGAGAGCTGGGTAGGAAGTGGAGCAGCCGGGTCTCGAACTGGTACCCATATGGGATGCTGGCACCCCAGGCCAGGGCGTTAACCCGCTGACCCACAGCGCCAGCTCCAAAATTTAAAAATCTTAAAGCAAAATATATGAAAAGTAAACAGGAAATTTAGAATAAAAGATGAATAAAAATATGAAAATTTGGGGCTGGCGCTGTGGTGTAGTGGGTAAAAGCCGCCGCCTGCAGTGCTGGCATCCCGTATGGATGCCGGTTCGAGTCCCGGCTGCTCCACTTCTGCTCCAGCTCTCTGCTATGGCCTGGGAAAGCAGTAGAAGATGGCCCAAGTCCTTGGGCCCCTGCACCCATGTGGGAGACTTGGAGGAAGCTCCTGGCTCCTGGCTTTGGATCGGCACAGCTCTGGCCGTTACGGCCATCTGGGGAGTGAACCAGCAGATGGAAGACCTCTCTTTCTGCCTCTGCCTCTTTGTAACTCTGCTTTTCAAATAAATAGATAAAATCTTTTTAAAAAATATGAAAATTTATCGTAATTATACAGAACATAGAAGCATCAACTGGGAATTGAAAATATGTGCTTTCTTTTTATCTACGCAGTAATACATGAATATGCTGTTATCAAAAATATTCAAACACATAGATAAAGTTCAGTCTCCCTGACCATTCTGTTTCTTGAAAATGACATCATTATATCTGTTGCGTATTCCTACGGACTTTCCCCCCCATATTTATCAAATATATTATTTTGTTTATTTCTTAAAGACTTATGCATGCATCTTAGAGCTTTTACTTTGTCAGTATATACTGATTTAACTCATTTTTTAAATGCTCTATAACATTATAGAGATCATATAGAGGATTTTTATTAAACTGTTTTTAAAAATAATTCTATTTGTTCATCCAACAAAATGTATGCACTTTGTATTATCCTGGATCCTAAAAGAGAGTAATGACAAGATGTACCCAACCCCTGTGCTCAGAGGCCCTCCCTGCTCTGTTTGTGAAATTATATTTCGGGGCTAGGATTGAAGAATCTCGGAGTCCTTGTTCAAGTTCAATTTCTTTTCAAGAAAAATTAAAATTTGTTGTTGCTGTTTTTTCTCCAGCCTCCTAGAGACTACCTCTGCTACACCTCTTCTCACACCAGCCTTTTCGGTAGCACCACTTAGTAAACCTAGAGACCCATCAGCACGTTCTAAGGGACTTGAGTTTGCAGAATGGACTTGAGTTTGCAGCCAGAGTGCAGGGTGCGTATCGGTGGTAAAGGAAGACAGACACAAAGCAGCCCAACAAGATGGGAGCATCAACAACCTTAGAAACCTGACAGTCTTCTTGTCCTTGACAGCCTGGTCCGTGGTAGGGAATATTGTTTTAAAAATTCGCCTGTGTGATATCCGAAGGCTGGAGCAAAACCAGATACTCTCTGGAAATTTAGCTCTTTGATTTCCTTATTTGTTTAAATGAGTAGAGACTCCAGCTCATTTTGAAATAACTGACTCTTGCATTGCTTAAGTTTGTTTCATAAAAGGTGGTTCTCCCAGATAGTGACAAGATTAAGATGCAAAGCCATGCATGCTTAGAGTCAATTTATATCTGTGAGAAAAGTATTTTTATTTTTGCCTAAACAGGCTGCATATCATGCTGGGCACTCCTACTGCCAAAAATCTGCCATCATTTTATTTTGAACATGTTGTCCCTTGGTCTCTGAATCTCTGCAGTGTTTGTGGGTGGGTGTGGATATGGATATGAATGTGGTTGTGCATTCCTTTGTATGCATTTATTTTGAAAAATTTAGGGGTTGGATTAAAAGCAAAACTTTTTCTCAGATGAGAGGGAATAAGGTTTAATCATTACTATTTTCCAGACCCTTTCACCATTTTTCCACAATTAAAACTTATTATGGGGACTTTTGTTTAAACATGGAGGATTGAAACATGCAATTAACAATTTCCATACCCTCTTCTAAGCTCCCATAAAATGGCAGCAAAATAATTTTAACAAAAAGGCTTAAACAATAAACACAAAACCGAAAAGAATAGGAAGGAGATTTTACATGAGTGGTGAATTCAGAGCATTTGTAGAGGTTGGCAAGTGGAAGTGAAATGGTAACTAGCTACACTGGGGATTGGGGGGGGGGGGGCTGGAGTCCAGCTATTTCAAGAAAAGGATAATCAAGGAGTGAGCCGGTGAAGTGTTGGGGACAGGACGAGGCGGGAGAGTGGCTTCTTCTGAAGAGAGGAGCAGTGGATGGAGGGCTGTGAGCAGAGCGGTGCCACCAGGCGACTGGGTCTCCAGCTGTCAGCAGGGAGCACAGTGCCCCTGGAGGGACAGGATCTGGACTCCAGGGTGCCAGGCTCAGTGGGAGAAGGCATGAGGGCAGGGACATGAAGATGGGACAGATATTTCATCACCGGCAACATGGACAGCATAGAGATTCAAAGTTATGATTCAACCAAACATACTCTTTCCCATACACCAGGGGACTTCAAAAAGTTCATTGAGAATTGAAGTAGAAGGTAAGTTTGTTTTGGTTGCAAAACATAATGAAACCCACGCATAGTTTGTCAAAGGCATTTTCTGTGAACTTTTCAAAGAGCTCTTGCATATTATTTCTTTAGATCAAGAAATTAGATGTTTACACTCACTTTTTATAAATATGCATTTTTTAATTTTTTTGAAGACTTATTTGTATATTTGAGAAAACAGAGCTACAGAGAGGCAGAGGTGGGGAGAGAGAGATCTTCCATCTGCTGATCCACTCCCCAGATGGCTGCAACAGCCAGAGCTGGGCCAATCCAAAGCCAGGAGTCAGGAGCCAGGAGCAGACGTTTCTTCTGGGTCTCCCATGTGGGCACAGCAGCCGAAGGACTTAAACCTTCTTCTGCTTTCCCAGGTGCATTAGCAGGGAGGTGGATTGGAAGTAGAGCAGCTGGGACTTGAACCGGTGCCCATATAGGATGCTGGCACTACAGACAGCGGCTTTAACTGCTATGCCACAGTGCTGCAGCCCCCTATTTATTTATTTATTTATTTATTTTTGATAGAGTGGACAGTGAGAGAGAGAGACAGAGAGAAAGGTCTTCCTTTGCCATTGGTTCACCCTCCAATGGCCGCCGTGGCCGGCGCGCTGCGGCCGGCACACCGCGCTGATCCGATGGCAGGAGCCAGGTACTTCTCCTGGTCTCCCATGGGTGCAGGGCCCAAGCACTTGGGCCATCCTCCACTGCACTCCCTGGCCACAGCAAAGAGCTGGCCTGGAAGAGGGGCAACTAGGACAGAATCCAGATCCCCGACCGGGACTAGAACCTGGTGTGCCGGCGCCGCAAGGCGGAGGATTAGCCTAGTGAGCCGCAGTGCCGGCCCCCTATTTATTTTTAAAGTTAGAGTTACTTAGATGGAGAGGAGAGAGAGAAAGAGAAATCTTTTATCTATTGATTCACTTCCCAGGTGGCCACAATGGCCAGGGCTAGGCCAGGCTGAAGCCAGGAGCCAGGAGCTTCATTCAGCTCTCCCAAGTGGGTGCAGGGGTCCAAACACTTGGGCCATTTTCCGCTGCTTTCCTAGGCCATTAGCAGGGAGCTGGATCAGAAGTGGAGCCACTGGCACACAAACCAGCACCCATATGCAATGCTGGAGTTTCAGGAGTTGGCTTTACCTGCTATGCTACAAGGCTGGCCCCTACTCTCATTTTATGTATATGATGTGTGATGTTTGGTGTGTGTGCTGTGTGTGTGGTCTACTTTGTGTGTGTTATATGTGTTATATGAGTGTTGAGTGTGTAGTGTGTATATGTACTATGCTATGTATTGTGTTTTGTGTATACGGTATATTTTGTTCATGTTGTGTATGATTATGCTGTGTATATTATGCTTGTTGTATATGTGTGTGTTGTGTGTGCTGTGTATACTGTGTGGTTTATAGGGCACATTGTGTATTGTGTATATTCTGTGTGTTGTATATAGCACGCTGTATACACATTGTGTTGCGTGTATATTGTGTATGTTGTGGGTGGTGTGTGTTGTAAGGACATTGTCTGTGTTTGTGTTGCAGGTGGTGTCAGAATCTTGCCACCTTTATTTCTCACAACTCTTCTACACGACAATTCTTTAAATTAACTTTTTATGGGACCTCAATGCTTTACCAACAAGTATCTTACTGTGTGACCTAATTGAAATACAGTTTCATGCTTTCTTCCTCTGCTTTTTTATTAAATATTTATTATTTATTTGAAAGAGTTAGAGAGAGGGAGATGGCTGCAATGACCAGGGCTGATCTAGGCTGAACCTGGGAGTTAAGAGCTTCATCCAGGTCTCCCATGTGGGTGGCGGGGCCCGGACACCTGGGGCCCCTGCCACTTCAGCGGCCCAGGCACTTGGGTCATCTTCCACTGCTTTTCCCAGGCCATTAGCGGGCAGCTGGATAAGAAGTGGAGCAGCCGGGACATGAACCAGTGTCCATACGGAATGCCAACATTGCAGGCAGCAGCTAGCCCCCTGTGCCATAATGCTCCTCTCCTTCACCTCTCCTTTACCTATTGGGTAAAGGTGGGCTCAGCCTGCCCTCCCCATGGAGACCTTTTCCATTATCTAGACCATCAGCCTGGACTTCTCTGGCATGTGTCATACATTCCCTGGACAGTTGTTTAAGGAAGTGTATTTTCTGTTCATGTAAACTTGTGTCCTCCTTTTGGGTTATTTCGTCTCGTGTCTATATGAAAAGGCGAAGCATGCTGATTTCTATCTTATTTACAGCACCTTCGTTAAGGAGGAGTGCAGGAAGATTCTATTGTTTCAACAGGTGTGGCTGACTCCAAACCGTAGCTTTACACTCAGGTCTCCCAGCATGAGCTCAGTATTCACTCCCGCATATGGCTGGTGCTGATGTAAGACTCAGCTTTGTGGAGTTCACATGCTGCTGTTGCTGCTGCCTTTTTTTTTTAAAGCAGACAGGAATCTTCAACAGATCAGTTCTTGTTTTCATTAATAGTTTTATTTGGAAATAACTTACATTTGTAATTGCAAGTTTAGTAAATAAAATTCCTATATCCCTCTCACTCAGCTTCCCCTAAAGACAACATCTCATATAACCATGATACATTTATCAAAATGAATAACTCACAGGGCTGGCATTGTGGCATAGGGGGTTAAGTGACCAACGGGAATTCCTTATGATCCCCAGTTTCAGACCCAGCAACTCCGTTTCTAATCCAGCTCCTTGCTAACGTTCTTAGGAAAGCAGCAGAAGATGACCTTAGTGCTTGGACTCCCACACCCACTTAGAAGACCAGGATAAAGCTCCTGGCTTCTAGCTTCAGCCTGACCCAACCCTCGCCATTGCAGCCATTTCTGGAGTGAACCAATGGGTGGAAGATCTCTCTCTCTCTCTCACCCTGCTTTTTCAACTAAATAAATAAAACTTTAAAAAAGAAAAAACCTAATAACTTAGCATTGGCACCACACGATTAACTACAATACAGAGTGTATTTGGGGTTCCCAGGTTTTTCCACTAATGTGGCTTTTCTGTTCCAGGACCCCACACATCGTCTTAGGTCTCCTTCAGTCTATGACACTTTCTACACTTCGCTTTGTCTTTTGTGATGTGTGTGCTGTTGACCCCATGTTAGAGGTGGTTGGTAACCCTTAGAACTACATTCTGATTTTTTTTTTTTACCCTGCCTCATGTTTATTTGTATAAACAGGATAGGAGGACACTAGTCCATGCAGACAGCAGCCCGGGGGTCACACAGGTCCTTCTGTCCTTGCATTCGCAGGCAAAGGCTGTTACTATGGAGCCTTTGTTGGGGGCTGAGCACCTTGGGGAGGAGCCTGAACTGGAACTGGAGCTGCAGGTACAGGTGCAACTTAGACCTGGACTTTGGCCGGGGGCTTGGTTTGGGCCTGGGCCTGGGGCATGGGTTGGGGCTGGGCCTTAGACTTAGTTTGATCTTGGGCCTTGGGCTTGGTTTGGGCCTGGGCCTGGGGCATGGGTTGGGGCTGCACCTTAGGCTTGGTTTGATCTGGGGCCTTGGGCTTGGTTTGGGCCTGGACCTGGGCCTTGATTTGAGCCTTGGCACTGCCCTGGATTTGAGGCTCCGTCTTGGTCTTTTTGGCTGGGGTCTAAGACCCTTGGCATTGTGGGCACAAGCATGTGTCCCAAGCTTGGGGTGGGCAATGTAGGCAAGTCGATCAAGCCCATGCCTGATACCCTTTGGGATCTTGGGCTTAATGTCCTTAGGTTTGACAAGGGCCTTGATAGCTTCAGTGTGTGCACTCAGAGCCACGGCATTGTTGTCCTGCATCTTCCTCAGGCCTTTCTTGCTGTGCTGCTTGGCAAAATCCATGTTCCTCAGGAACTTGGGGTCCACGACTTCTTATCTTTGTGATTAGGGTTTCTTGATGCCATTGCTGTGCCGTTTTCGGGACTGGCTGTGTGTGGGGTGATTCTTGGCCATATTTGCACCAAAACGCGCGGCCCCCAAAGCATCTGGGACTGGAAGAAGGTATATTCTAATCTCTAAAAGAGAAGCAGCAACCTCTTAGGAATGCCCAAATAAATCTAAACGTCTAGAGCTCAGGGTCCTCACAGGATGGAAGCAGCACCCAGCAGGTGAGCAAGAAGCAGAAGTGAGCTGCAATGACAGTTCCTTCCAGCTTTCGAAATTGCCAGGTCTTCCTCCCTTCCTTTCATTTGAAGGTCTTTACACGAGAGAAGGAAGGTCGCCCCCTCCTGATGTTGGAATTTTTTCATTAGCAGCGATAATCTCTTGCTTCTGGGAGATTTCAGGGCCTTTGCAGGCTTGTCTCCTTTTTTCAGCCATAAATTCTCACTGAACTTTCACAAAGCGACTCAAATGCTTCCCCTCGTGCTCAAGGTGGGACAGATGCCCCATGGTCTATTCTAGGCGAACTACTATTTGTCATTTCCAAACCTGATCCTTCCAGGCTGGGGTCTTGAGGTTCCCGACACTGCAGGTTGCTTCCTGGGAATGAACCCTCACGTGGGCGCTACTGAGAACCTGGGCTGATACTTGGAGGATTAGCAGGCATCTGACACCTTGACCAACAGAAGTCGTGGGTCCTTTGTCCCATGCCCGTCTTCCCTCTGAGTGGTACTTCTCTCTCTGTTTGCTCAGTCCTGCTGGGACTCACATTTGCTCTTCGACTCTGCCTAACAAAGCTCCAGATAACCCCCCTGTGAACCCAGCTGTAGCTCCCATACCTCCTCTTTTGACTGGGCCCGTTTGGCAGCTCTCCTGCCATGCCTCTTTGGCCTTGTTGAGGCTGTTTAGACACATAATCCCTGAGGATGCTGTCTCGCTCTTGACCGTGGGAACCTCCTGACTCCTTCCCAGCAGTGTACAAACCAGGTAACTGTCTGCAATTAGTTCGTTCATTCACTCAATAGATGCATCACCTCTTTTGTTCTAGCCCACTTGCTCTAGCACCCTTCAGCAGTTCTTTGAGGCCAGTTCTTTGATTGTAATATGCCATATTCATTCACTCTATTTTAAATTTCATGGTCGTAAGGGCCAGGGCTGGGCCCGGCTGAAGCTAGGAGCCAGGAGCTTTATCCACGTCTCCCATATGAGTAGCAGGGACCCAAGTACTTGGGCCATCTTCCACTGCTTTCCAGATGGATTATCAGGGAGGCAGATTGGAAGTGGAGCAGCTGGGACTGGAACTAGTACATTGCAGTGGTAGCATAATCTGCTGCACTACAGTCCAGCTCCATAAATTTCTTCCTTCCTTGCTAGTGTACTCCAAATCTCTGATTCTATTCTGTCCATTAGAAATTTATGAAAAATTCCTGGTTACATCTACCCCAACTCTGGTTATCCCAAGTATCCAACACAACTATCCAGCTCTTCTGTATCTGCATCTATCAGAAGTTGAAAGTTACCTGGGCACAGTGTACACCAGGTGGAAGTATCACAATGAAAGTTCATGACCTACCTTGTATAAGCACTCGCACTCCTGGGTCCTGTTCTGTTTTCCCAGGTATTTAAAACTCTTCTCAGGGAATGATGTTGTAGCCCAGCAGGTTAAGCCACTGCTTGGGATACCCATATTCCATACCAGAGTGCCAGTTCCAGTCCCAGCCACTCCCATTTCTATCTGCCTGGGAAGCAGCAGATGATGGCTCTAGTACTTGAGTTCCTACCACCCATGTAGGAGACTCTGCTGGAGATGCACCTGCTTTTGAGGGCATTTGGGGAGTGAACCAGCAGATGGAAGATCTGCGTCTCTGTCACTCTGCCTTTCAAATACATGTCTTAAAAAAAATTATACTCCCTCCTCGTTTAGATGCCAACATTGACTTGCAAATAATGGGTTGTAATCCTTCATCTCCCCCTCATCCAGTCTACGCACCTGTTTGCACCTGCATCCAGACCGGGTCCTTCCTCTCCTGTTACAAGAGGAAGACATCAGTGCTGTTTTTGAAGGGCAAGTTCCGTTAGGGTCTGCACCATGTCCCCTTTCCCGCCCGCTTCAGAGCTTTATTTCTGAAGCTACCCTGCCTGTCTGCTTTGCATTGTCAACTTCTCCTTCTTCGCTGGCTCATTCCCATGGGCACTTAAACAGGCTGCGTCGCTTCCCATCTTTAAAAAGACCTTTTATTGACCTGCCAGTCTCTTGCGCCTTACACCATTTCTCTGCTCCGTTTCACAGTATGATATCTGGAAAAGTTTTATGCATTGACTGCTGTCTGTTACATGCTGTTTACTTTTCATTTTATGGGAATGTGAACTGTAGCGCATATTTGAGAGTACATAAGAAAACAAATGCTTGCTTATATATATGTATATGTTATACAGAGAAGTATGTTTCGATCGATGTCTAAAGCAGAACATAAGCGGTATCATGTGGCTGCTGGATCATACACCCTGCCTACTCCCACGGATGTCAGCGTTTGCTTAATCATCCCCACATTTTGTTTGGTTTTCCCAGATTGTAATCTCTGTAACCTACACACTCTTAGTTTATATTTATAATAAAATATATTCTTATATGTATTCTAAACTACTATGAGGTTTTTTTTGTATTTAACATTATGTTATTGGTAGTGTCTCATTTGGGTGTATATAGCTGAGTTATGTTGTTGTTGTTGTTGCTGTGGACTCCTTTCAGCACTGCCTTCTTAGCCTTCAAAGTCTTTGCTTTGGCTTTAGGAGAAGCGGGAGCCTCCTTCTTCACCTTTGGTGCCATCTTGGTGAAAAGGCGATCATCAGATTTTTTTTTTTTAAGGAAGACCTTTCTTTCTTTTATTTTATTTGAAAGTCAGAGTTACATGGAGAGAGAAGGAGAGGCAGAGAGAAAGAGGTCTTCCATCTGCTGGTTCACTCCCCAGATGGCTGCAACTGCTGGAGCTGTGCCGATTCGAAGCCAGGAGCCAGGAGCTTCCTCTGGGTCTCCCTTGCGGGTGCAGGGGCCCAAGGACTTGGGCCATCTTCTACCGCTTTCCCAGGCCACAGCAGAGAGCTGGATCTGAAGTGGAGCAGCCGGGACACGAACCAGCGCCCATATGGGATGCCGGCTCTGCAGGGGGGGCTTTACCCGCTACACCACAGCGCCAGCCACGACCATCAGACATTTGATTGTTCCAGTTGTTGGATAGGAAATGCTAGTTTGTTGTAGTTCTAACTAGCATTTCCTATGTTGATAATAAAGTTAACTATATTTTTTGCAAATTTTTAATGGAGGGAAGGGAGAGACAGAGAGAAAGAAGGAACAGAAATCCACTGGTTCACTCCCCAAATGCCCTCTGTGGCTAAAGCTGGTCTGAAACTGAAGCTGGGAGATGAAAATGCAGGCCAGGTCTCCCATGTGAGGGGCAAGGGTTCAACTGCTTGAGCCATGGCAGTTGCCTCCCAGGGTCCGCATTAGCAGAGTTAGGAGCCACGGCGAGGAACTGAATCCAGGTAGTACAGTGTGGGACACAGATGTCTTCACCAGTGTCTACTACTGGGCTAAAGACCTGCCCCAGGCTACACATCAGATTTCCTGTTTTGTAACATGCTGGCTAACATCCTGGTTGTCTCATTATTTGCCTTTTCTTATGGAGTGATAGTTTTCTGTCCTGTGGTACTGATATTATATGTGTGTACTGTAAACACCTTCAGCTACTATATATGTCGCCTTTTTACTCTCTTTATGAAATATTTTGATGAACAAGTGTCCTTAATTTTGATGTGTTACAGTTTATCATCTTGCATTTTATGACAGAAGGTTTGTGTGCCTTGATTTGGAAAATTCTTCCTTACCCTGAGGTCATGAGCATTTAGCATATTTTTCTTATTGTTTCACAGTTTTGCATTTCACATCTAGGCTTTAGTTTGTTGATTAAATGTAAATAGGGCAAATGCTTCTGTTGGAATACAAAGACTGGAATTTTAGATGTTCACTTATGCACTTAAGTTATCAAGGTCTAAGATTAATCAATAACTTTGTACTACATCTGGAAAATGTAAGTACTTAGGAACTCAGTAGTGCTTTAACTCCCTTTCCAACTGTTAGTAGTAGTGTTCTCTTGCATTGGCAATTTCCTACTTACTGATTTATTGCTATTTTACTCTTCATGTCTTTTATGTCAGATGTTCCGTCTGAATCACTTCCCTCTGCCTTCAGGCTTTCCTACGGTGACAGTCTGCCAGTAGCAAATTCTCAATATTTGAAAATGTTTTTATTTTGCCCTTGTTCTTGAAAGACATTTTCACTGGTCTACAATTTGAGCTTGGCAGTTAGTTTTTACAACATCAGTTTCCTGTCTACTGGCATTCATTGTTGCTATTGAAAACTCAGCTGAAAGTTCATAACCACTACATTAATGACGGTCTGTCTTCCCCTATGAGATGATCTTATATATAACAATTCCAAAGACTCCATCAAAGATCTGTTAGAACTGATAAATGAATGCTTTAAAGTTTCAGGATACAAAATCAGCACCCAAATATCAGCAGCATTGCTATACAATAACAACAAACTATCCAAAATAAATTCAAGAAAGCAATCCCATTTACAATTGCTATAAAAAATACTTAGGAATAAATTTCACTAAGGAGGTGGTAGCACCTGTACAATAAAAACTAGACAACATTGTTGAAAAAAACAGAAGAAGACACAAATGAGTGGAAGGATACTCTGTGGTTATGGATTGGAAGAATTAATATTACAAAATATTAATACCATGAACCAGGCTACTCAAAATAATGTACAGAGTCAATGTAATCACAATGAAAATCCTTATGAAAAGCTAGAGGCATTATACTATGTGATTCCAAATTCTACTACAAAGCTATGGTAACCAAAATAACATAGTAATAGCATTGAAATGGACACACAGACCAGTGGAACAGAATAAGAGGCCCAGAAATAAAATTCACCCATTTAGAGTCAACACATTTTTAACAAGAGTGATAAGAAGACACATTGGAGAAGGTGTGTTCTCTTCCATGAATGGTGTTGGGAAAACTGGATCCCTACTTGCAGAGGAATGAAAATGGATCCTAGGGCCGGTGCTGTGGCCTAGTGGGTAAGGCTGCTGCCTGCAGTGCCAGCATCCATGTGGGTGCCAGTTTGAGTCCCGGCTGCTCCTCTTCCGATCCAGCTCTCTCCTATGGCCTAGGAAAGCAGTGGCAGGTAGTCCAAGTGTTTGGGCCCCTGCACCTGTGTGGGAGACCAGAGGAAGTTCCTGGCTCCTGGTTTCAATTCGGCCCAGCTCCGACCGTTGGCAGCCAACTGGGGAGTGAGCCAGTGGATGGAAGACCTCTCTCCCTGTCTCTCTCTCTGCCTCTCTTTCTCTTTCTGTGTGACTCAGACTTTCAAATAAATAAATAAATATTTTTTTAAAAAAAGGATGAAAATGGATCCTTATATTATATCCTATAAAAATGAGCTTGAAGTAGAGCAAACACTTAAATGTAAGACCCTAAAACAAATTCGAAACGCACACACACAATAACAGCAAGAATAGGTAAGTAGATTACATCAGACTACAATGCTGCTGCACAGCAAAGACACAACCAACAGAGTGAAGAGAAAGCCTCCAGAATGGAGCAAGACATTTGCAAACGATACGTCTGATAAGGAATTAATATCCAGAATATATAAGACTCAGTAACAAAAAGCCAGGTATTTCAATATAAAAATGAACAAAGGAAATGAAGACACGCTTCTCGGAAGAAGTGATCATGAAAACAGAAAGAGATAATCCGGTATACTACCTGGATACCTAACATGGGCTTTATCTCTATGTGTGAAGCACATGATAACTTCTTTTCCTGCCTGGTGGATACTGAAGTGCCCTGCCAGAAGCCATCGCTAAAAATATCATACATGTCTTACCGTGACCCGTGCTGGAGTATTCCTCCTCTGTGAACCAGGTCCTCTATATCAGTATGGCCCATTGGCATAGGATGAAAAACACACATTTGTAAGGGACTCGCTTTGGGGTGGTGGTAAGTGTGGCTACTCCTTCCAGCTGGTTCCAAACCCCAGGAGTAAGTTTTCAGTGCATGCTGCATCCTGGAGAACAGCACACCATCCTCGTAGAGTAGTATCTCCACACTAGCACCTCAGTGACGCCTCTAAAAGGCCTTTCCAGCAGATATCCACCTTCTGGTTAAGTGACAGGAGCAGTATATCCCATAGCCATGTGCTTATTGCCACACCTCCTTTGCTGTGACACCGTTTCCTTGGTGTGATGAAATGGTAGGTGAGAATTCACTGTCAGTGGATCAAACATGATGTTAGTCCTTTGGATATTGGTATTGACACAGGTCCTATAAAGAAGGTATGCAAACCTGCCCAGGATATGCCAGTTCTTGCCAAAATGTTTCATTTTCTTTTGTGGGGGAAGGGGTATTTGGTCAAGTTACCACCAAAAGACTAATTGGTCTCCTTGAGCTGGTGCAGTGCTGGGAGCTCAGATCTGTTGTCTGGTGTGGACGACTTTAACATTCAGCAGCAGGACCTATGTCAGCATTAGAGAGTGGGGACTTATAATTTGAACCCGTGTATAGTTTCCATCCCTGCCACTACCCTGGCCATGTCCTATTGTGCCAGAGTTGGAGCAGACAGAGGGAGCAATCGCTGAAGTCAACTGGCAGAATAATTTCGTTTATCAGGTTGTGACGTGCCTTTTCTGCAGCAAAAGCTGCCTAGTGGGTGTCTCCATGTAACACCGTGATGTTCCCATTTTGTACCCACTCCTGTATGTTCATCCACATGCTTGCTCCCAGACATCTGCATCTCCGGTCTTTCAGTCTGTGTTGTCACAGGTCCCTGACCGACCAGTAGAGCTATTCACCACTGCCCATAAATCCATATGTGTTCTTTGCATAAACCACCTCTCCATTCACCACAAAACCAGAATGAATGAGGAGGTGCTTTAATGGAAACCCTGACCACTGAGAGAAGTCTCCCTCAGTGCTGGCTTTCATGTCGCACCTGGGTAAACCTGCATTCAGCAGTGCTCCGTTTCCAGCTTGCTCCCCCACACCAAGTGACACACTCAGGAACCAAGTTTGGCTCATCCCTTCCTCTGTCAGGTGGTCCTCAGGGGTCCTCTGTGCAGACTGCAGAAGAACCTGAGGAAGAGATGCAAGTGCAGCAATGACAGACAACTTGTAGGTGTGGGCCAACTGCTCTTTATCTCATTGTGTCCTTTAGCTTTGCTCAAGACTGATCCTAATCCACTTCCATCTTCCTGTGGGTCATGGCTGGGGCTGTTGGACCTTACGACTTAGTGAAGTTGAACCCAGTTCATAGAGCACAATCTGGATCCAGGATACTTGAGATACACTGGTCAGGTGTTCTGTGTCTAGCAGAACCTAGTAGCATAGCAAGAACTTGTTTTCAGATGTAGTATAATTCCTATTGCAGCTAACAGAGCCTTTTCCTGGAACCCTAAGGGTATATAATGGGCTGTCTTAATGCTTGCCATAAATTCCTCATTTTATCTTTTGCCAACCATAGAGATTTTAATCAGCATAGGCCTGCCAAGTCATATGATCAAAAATCACAGACCCTAGTATACCACAGCCCAGACCTGACCCAGAGCCATTTTCTGATCTAAGCTCTACTCCAAGCTGGTAATCTTTGGTCTCATCTAGTAAGTGGGTTGGCACAGCACTTTCCAAGTATGGAATATGCCATCTTAAGAAACAGAAGAGACTGTTACCGTGCTTCCTTCTTAGTGGTCATGCAGAAGGCAATAATTTGTGCTTTGCTTCCTCTGGCCTCTGTTTCCCAAAACACCCAGCTAACCATGGCTGTTCTCTGATTTACTGAGCTCACTACAAACGCCTGAGGAGCACGTGCCTTTGCAAATCCTCCAGTATACTTGCCGCTCCCTGCTCATCGAGTCTGATTCACATGATCTCACTGTGGAACAGGATGACACTTTGGGGAGTGTCTGGGTGGTGCGGGTCTCTCCGCATGATTGTAGGCAGGGAAATTTACCTCTATTCCAAGTAAAAGTGAACTGGTGCCGATCCTTCTTCATGTGCTCGGGTGAAGGTGTCTGGAGTTCCTATCTGGTGGGGTTCAGTGTAGTCCATTGTTATCCTCCAGCATCTGTCTTGCTTTCATAGAACCCAAACTGACATATTACGTGGGCCACGAGGGAGCCCACCAACCCCAAACCCTTTGGGTGTTTAGGGATCCCACTGATCTCTGCCGTTCGCTAGGGGTGTGAAGTCTTTTACTTGCTACCTTCACCGGGGAGCAGTTGCAGAGCGCGTGCTGAGAACCTGACGTCTCCTTCATTATTCACCTGCTGAGAGCCTGTCCTCTCATTTCATTAGTGGGTTCTGGGGTCTGGCTCAGGGATTTGGATTTGTCGTATCTCTTCTCCCACCACCTATCACAACAGCTCCGGCACCTCAGCGTGCCTTTGTGTGGACTGTCATTTTCTCCCAAGTGTCAAGAGTCATCCCAGCAGAGTGATGTAACCAAGCTCTTCAGTCCTGGTCTGGGAAGCAAATCGTCCGTCACAGAGATTGCTCCCCTATCGATAAACTCACCCTCAGGATCCAGTGCCATAAACAGTCTGGCTCTGGCCAGTAGGGGTGCTGTTTCTTTCCTCTGCAGGCCCAGCACTGCTCTCCCTCCACACCCCTCCCCTGCCCACCATGTGCTGTCCTTACTTGCTTCCAGTTACTGGGCCGGGGGAGTTCTGGAAGGAGAGATCCTTAGGGGCCCTGTGCTGTCTTGCCACGTGGAGAGTTCCACATGGTGTTCATGCAAGAGACACAGCACAGCATCTCACAGGGAGAACAGGTCCCCTCTTGCAGACCCAGAGGGACCCAGGCAGGGTCCTGTCATTTTGAAAGCCTCAATTCAAGTCCCCATTCAAGTCACAGGCTCCTACTCATTGCAGCCAGGCCCCTGACAGGCTCAGAGCATATTTGCCTGAGCTGAGAATTCAAATTTCTTTGGAGGGCTGCTCTTCGTACTACTGAGCCCTGGGCCTTGTGCTCAATTCAGCCTTTTCTGTCCCTGCATGGAGGTAAGAGTCTCTCTGGATGCCTCAGAGCCTGCCTTTTTTTTTTTTTTTGACAGGCAGAGTGGACAGTGAGAGAGAGAGACAGAGAGAAAGGTCTTCCTTTGCCGTTGGTTCACCCTCCAATGGCCGCCGTGGCCGGCGCGCTGCGGCCGGTGCACCATGCTGATCCGATGGCAGGAGCCAGGTGCTTTTCCTGGTCTCCCATGGGGTGCAGGGCCCAAGCACTTGGCCATCCTCCACTGCACTCCCTGGCCACAGCAGAGAGCTGGCCTGGAAGAGGGGCAACCGGGACAGAATCCGGCGCCCCAACCGGGACTAGAACCCGGTGTGCCGGCGCCGCAAGGCAGAGGATTAGCCTAGTGAGCCCCTGCCCCGGCCAGAGCCTGCTTTCCAACTTTCACACCAGCTTTCAATGGGTGATTCATAGCCCAGAGCCTCCATTGTTTTTCTCCAGTGCATCAGTGACTCAGCAGAGCCTTGTGTGTGTGTGTGTGTGGGGGGGGTCTATTGTTTGCATAATTGGTACCTTTTCTGTATCTCTCAATAGCCTGGGGGGGTGTTGCATCCACCAGAACTCTCTTCTACAATGCCCTGGAGTTGGTCAGCAGCGAAAGTTTTGGCAGAGCCCTTGCTCAGCCAGGGTTGATTGTTTTCACCTTGCCTCCAGGGCTGCCCCTCCCCTCCTGGCTACCAGGGGATGGTCCAGCTCTTAAGTTCCTGGTTGGAGTCATTTCCTCTGGTGGCTCCTGGCACCAACTGGGTGAGATCCGAATCTCTGGGAAACAGACCAGGAAGGGAAAATTTGTGTGAAGGAGTGTTTTGGGGCCTGACTAAAGGAGTAAAGGAAATGACATCAGCAGAGGAGATATTGAGCTCGTTGATGAAGGTGACAGTCCCACGCAGGGCGAGGGCCAGGCCGCCTTTCCCACTGCATCCACCAGTCCTGGGATGTGGCTGCCCCTAGGACACAGGGGTGGGAAGCATCCAGCCCATCGCCATGCAAGGGCTGGGGAAATCATTTGGTCAGGCCCTGCCAAGGCAAGCACATGTGGGACTCTAAATTCAACAAATCTGTAGCAGGTTAATTGTTCATAGAGTTATTTATTTTGAAAGTCAGAGTTACAGAGAGAGGAAGGGTGGGAGGGATGGAGAGACAGAGAGGGAGAGAAATATCGAGATCTTCCATCTGCTAGTTCACTCCCCAGTTGGCTGCATGGCTGCATCGACTAGGGCTGGTCCAGGCTGAAGCCAGGAGCCAGGAGCTCCATCTATGTCTCCCATATGCGTGCAGGGACCCAGACACTTGAGCTGTTTCCTGCTGTTTTTCCCAGGCCATTAGCAGGGAGCTGGATCAGAAGTGGAGCAGCTGGGACACAAACTGGTGCCCATATATGGGATGCCGCTGTTGCAGGCAGTGGCTTTTCAACACTATGTCACAACATCAGCCCCAGTAGGCTAATTTTTAATTTGATAATTTTGTATGGCCTGTGAATGATGTTATAAATATCCAAATGGCCCTTTGTGGACAAAAGCTTCCTCACCCCTGCTAGGGAGGTGCCATGAACTTGAACTTGGATGGCAGCTGCCTTCACTCATGGGCAGTTCCAAGCAGACAGCCCCGAGCCCCAGTGCTCCCAGAGCTGGGATCTAGCAGGATCTTACAGCAGCCACAACTATCCCTTGTAAACTTTTCCTGAGCACCGACACTGTCCAGGTTTGTACACTCAGCTTTTCCTTCTTTGACAGCCATTTCTTTGTGGAGGGCATTGTCCCTACTCCCTGGCTTTAACCACATCCTGTCCTAGGAGCTCCTCGGTCTCCTGCCCACCAGTTTGCACCTCTATTTGCACTGTGCCTCACTAGTCTCTGCCTGTTTGTACCACCCACCCGACTTTCTGATATGTCCCTTAAACATGACTCCTATTCATGTGCAATTAAGACAAGTACATAGGTGAATGAATGGATGACTACTGGATAGTGATAAATGCTATGTCAAGAGTTAGGATGAAATGAAGGAGAGAGGACATTGTTATTGTACAGTGGTATCAGTTGCTTGATTCAAAGCTGTCAAAAGTTCTGACAGCTTCAGGGTGAAGTTCAGACGAGCTTGGCACAAAAGGCTCTGTGGAGATACGTTCTGGGTACCTGTGCAGATTTGGTGGGACGCTTTCTGACCCTTTGGATTTGGCGATTTGGTGGCTACCAGGATGCTTAAAAGTCACAGTGACAAACGTCAAGCTGGCCTCAGCAGGTTTATTCTTTTTATTTTTTAAATTATTTATTTGAAAGGCAGAGTTACAGAGAGAGAGAGAGAAGACAGAGTTGGTCCTCAATGGCCAGGGCTGGGCCAGGCAGAATCCAGGAGTCTAGAACATCTTCTGTGTCTCCCAAGGGGGCGATAGGGGTCCAAACCCTTGGGTCATTTTGTACTGTTTTCTCAGGCGCATTGTCAGGGAGTTAGATTGGAAGTGGAGCAGCCAGGACTCAAACCAGTGCTCATATTGGACTTAACCTGCTGCATCACAAGGCCGGCCCTGCAGGTTTGTTCTCACCGTTGTTTGAAACCAGACAATTAATGGCCCATTTCAGCAGTGACTTTTGCCCCCACTTTTGGGGAACATGGCCCAGGACATTTTTGGGATAAGAGATGTGGGTTCCCTGTCCTCTCCCAGCCGCCCCCTCCCCCCCTTTTAAAGCATGGAGGTGGGATGCTGGTTTCTGCTGAGGTCAGCCATTGGAGCTGCATTTGCAGTCACTGCACAAGCCCAGTACAACCCCTGCCCCCTCCCATCTCACAGAGGTTATGGAAAACAAAATGAAACCAACAGACCCAAGCACGTTATCCTTATGGCACTCCCGGCTGGTGAAAACAGACCAGTGATGGAGAAGTCCCCTTTCTCCAGAAAACAGAAGATCCAGGTGCGACATCTTATTTATCAGGTTGCCTGGTCATTAATCGGAAGTGACTGATGGCTGGCTCCCTAAATACCCCAGTGCCCAGCCAAGGCCCCCTCCTTCCCCTGCATGCATTGCTGGCACCTCCCATCCTCTTCCTCAGGTTTTCTCTCCATTTCTTTCCTCTGGCAGCCCCGGTCCACTAATCTTAGCTTCAGCTCCCCCTAGCGGTAAGCAAGGCAAATCACCCATGAGGTGTGGGTTACAGCATCTCCAGCTTCGGGGGCTGCAGTACAGGAAAGAGTAAAAGGAGAGAAGATAAATATTTATTATCCAGAGGAGGTTAAACTTTTTTCTTAGCTACATTAGATAGGCCAGCCAGAAATTGTGAGATGTTTGTTCTTTACTTTTTGACTACAACAGACACACAGAACATCACAACTATATGTTCGATTTTATTTTTAAACTTTTAAAAATATTATTTTCATTTTATTTGAGAGAGAGAGAGAGAGAGAATACCTTTCATCTGCTTGTTCACTCTCCAAATACTGCAACAGCCAGGGCTGGGTCAGGCTGAAGCCACGAGTTGGAAACTCCATCTGGGTTTCCTCTGTGGGTGGCAGGGCCCAAGAACTCAGGCCATCATCCACTGTCAGGCACTGCTTTTAAACACTCATATTTTGCAAATGTTTAGGAACATTTCTGTCCTCGGAATGGCCCTGGTGCAGGTCTGGGGCTGAAAGAAAGGCCTCCATTCTTATTTTATGTATTAAACAATAATGTGTTAAATGCTGCCAACATCGTGACGAGTTGGGTAACATTTGCTGAACAGGTGAACTGGGACACAAAGAAAGTAAGCACCCGGCCAGGGTCACTTCACAAGTAAGCCGGGGTGTGAGTGTGGGTCACAGAGCCCACCTGGCTGCCCCTGGACACACGTGCGTGGCACACGCTCTGGAGCTGCTCTTCCAGGAGTGTGTGGCTGGAGTCGACAAGCTCAGCTTCTCTGCTTAGAGGATTTTGGTCCAAGTGATGCAAACACATGGCCTTGTTCAGACTTTGGGTCTGCTGTCATCATTTAAGCAACACCATGATCACATCTGGAAGAGGACATTCTTCTCCCAAAGTTTAACCTGATAAGCAGAGAGTTGGGTCTTCTCCATCAGGCTCAAAGCTTAGTCCGGCATCTCTTCCAGGTAGCCTCGATGTCTGCGGGTGTATGTGGCAGACACGACCCTACTCCTTATGCTCCCAGTGGACACCCATTTCACTGATTTCTATAAAGAAAAGACAATAACATTTCTTTAAGAAAAGCCTTTTCATGTGGTTTCAATGTTTCAGAAATAATCAATTTCCAACTTTCGCAGCTGCAGGAGCAGGGAGAACCGAGGCCACGTGGCCTGGGTGGTGGTGGTCTGTGCACAGCAGACTGTTCCTGGTAGGGGCTGAGGAAAGATGGTGGGGAAAAACAAAACAAAACAAAACAAAAAACAGCCCCGCAGCTGAAACGCAAACTCATTTTGCACATGCAGGCAGTGAGTTGAGTTCAAAGAACAATCAAAGAGAAATCAGACCCACTCTAGTTGCAGTGACTTTTTATGCTTCCAGCTGTGCTTTTATCTGGTATGTTTGCACAGACCTGTGTGGTGAACAACTTAGTGAGGGGTGGGTGATCTGATCAGCCAGTGAACGCTGGGCAGACTTCACCACCAGCATCTGCAGCAGCCACCTGAGACCCATGCTGCTTCTGCTCTCCACTGTTCCCTACTGCAGTTTTGCAAATGTACCCAATTGTCACATAGTAAAAAGCGAATATTGGGTAGCTTCCCAGGGCCAGTGGAACTCTTAGAAATGTGATTCCATTTCTGGGTTCTTTAAAACCAGTTTAAGTAAGCATATTAATTAAGATTGCAAACTTTCTTTTTTTTTAACTTTTATTAATGAATATAGATTTCCAAGGTACAGCTTATGGATTACAATGCCCCCCCCCCCGATAACTTCCCTCCCACCTGCAACCCTCCCCTTTCCCGCTCCCTCTCCCCTTCCATTCACATCAAGATTCATTTTCAATTCTCTTTGTATACAGGAGATCAGTTTAGCATATATTAAGTAAAGGTTTCAACAGTTTGCACCCATATAGAAACACAAAGTGAAAAATACTGTTTGAGTACTAGTTATAGCATTAAATCACAATGTACAGCACATTAAGGACAGAGATCCTACATGAGGAGTAAGTGCACCGTGACTCCTGTTGTTGATTTAACAAATTGACACTCTTGTTTATGGCATCAGTAATCACCCTAGGCTCTTGTCATGAGCTGCCAAGGCTATGGAAGCCCCCTGAGTTCACCGACTCTGATCATATTTAGACAAGGCCATGGTCAAAGTGGAAGTTCTCTCCTCCCTTCAGAGAAAGGTACCTCCTTCTTTGATGACCCGTTCTTTCCACTGGGATCTCACTCGCGGAGATCTTTCATTTAGGTCATTTAAGATTGCAAACTTTCACCCCTTGTCACGAGTCCATCTCGGATGTCGTCTTTTTGGGTTGGATAAAGAGATGGCCGACGTAGTCAGGAAGAGTCTATGTCTTGACCAGCGGGCAGGGCACTTGCGCACTTTTACACAGAAACGGTGTTTTGCTCACAGAGCCAGCTGGTAGGCAGGGTTGTTCTGCTTCATGCCGGAAGCTGTTCTTGAAAAAGTGGGCATTGCACGCGTTGACGGAGACAAATACTTCAGGCAACACCTCCACGCCCAGAAGCCTGGTTTGCAAGGAAGGAGTCTGTCTGTCTGCTCCCTGAATGCAAGAATGGCCGTGGGAAAAGTGCGAGTTGAAAATTGACTCTGAAGTCGTGACATGAGTAACATCTTCCCGTATCCCTGCGCGCTTGGGAAGATGACTAATATCTGGCTGTTTGGCAGGACTGTGATAACAAATCACATCTTAAATCAACTCCTCGTACCCAGTTTGTGCTGCAGAACATTTGCTTAGTGCTCGAGGATGAGATGTTTCTCAGTTTGGATCAGCTAAGGTTTGCAAGGAGAGTAGGGAGTCCACGGATACACCTTTTCTTTTCCGGAGGTGATTAGGGGGCTCAGGCAAAACCGATTACGTGTGAGCACCTTGTCCTAGGAAATAGGTGACTGTGTCGAGCCACACGCTGGGAGACGGCACATCAGCTGTTCCTCTGAGGCATGGTGAGCTTTGACTGCACTCCCTGTGCCGTGAACCTTTGCCCGCTCATTCTGTGCTTAGATTCCCAGGGGTTTATGAAGTAGCGGTCTCTAGATTTCATTCCAAATGGAAAGTTGGCGTGAAAACTCTCTATCCAATTATTCCTGTACACATTTTGAAACAAATCATCTTGGCCTTTTTGAGAATTTTACGGGAGGTGATAAACATAGGAAACTTTAGGTTTCAGCTGTTTCTCTGTATTCTGTTAGCAGAATAATGGTGTCATTAAAAATAATTCCACAACAGGATGTGAACTTTGTGAGACGGTTGGAGCGCTTCTGCTGGCTTTCCACGGAGAGCGTCGCAGGCAAGCAGGCTGTTATGTAGTAGTTCAGGTTTCATGCTACTTCGCGGAGCTTTTGTGAGCCATCGAATGACTGCTCCCTGAGGATGAAGGAACCCGACCACTTGGTTCTACTCTGCAGGCCCAGGGCTCGGGCCTGTCCAGGCTGAGGTCACACAGTCTCTGAGACACAGAGATGCACTTCAGGGCTTCTGTCCATCTCCGGAGCTAATCCTCGTCCTTTGGTTTCTGGGATGGGCTGGGTTGGGCGTGGGGGGAGTTCTTATCTAGAGCTTTGGGTTGGTCACTGAAGAATGTGAAAGGAAGGCAAAGGTGACCCCTGACCTCTGAATTGGGGAAAGAATAGTTTCCCAGATCTTGAGGTTGTGGGGGTAGGAAGGAACCTTGAGAGTCGTCTATTGAGCGTTTACTTTGTTAGTTGAGTCTCTTCTCCAGCGTGCCTCCCCCGAACAAGGCTCAGGCATCCCCAGCAGTGGGAAACACGGACTCCAAAGACTGCACCTTCTGTCTGCCAGCCACTGCTGGGCTACAGAGTTCTTCTGCTATCAGGCTGATCTGTCTTCCTGTAATTTCCACCCATTGTTCCTTGGCTCCGTGCCCCAGACCTAAAAAGAACAGGCCCATTTTCCATTCTGTAGCAGCAACTCAGTTCTCAGAAGGAGAGGCGCGAGGCGAGAGCCAGGGGTACCTAGGCAGGAAGGATCCTCTTCTCTCGGGTCCTGGGTCTCCTGTGCAGTGGACACGGTGGAGCCTCACTGTGCGTGGACACTGGAGACAGCGCGTGTAAGCACCCCGCACAGCTGGTGGCAGGAAGTAGTGACTCAGTGACAGGTGACCGCCGTTATTCCTGTTGGAGGTGCCTAGGGGTTTTCCCTAGAGTTCTCTTTTCTTCGGGAAAATTGGCCTCTGTGTGTCCATCTGTGAACGCACATTGTGGTTTGAATCTCTGCATCTTCTGAGCCACACTGGTCTTGGCCAGCACAGCCCCCTCCTGGTGCAGTTGTGTGGCTGCTGAGAGCAGGGAGGAAACCCTCCCCTGAGCGGGCCACTGAGAATGCTCGGAGGACGCTTCATTCAGAGGCTCAGAGGGGATGGGGTCAGCAAGTGTTTGTTGATTGAATAATAGGCATTTCACGGAGCAAAAAGAATGAGGATTTTTGAAACTCAAATCCATATTATTATCATACTATGAAATTACAGCATGCATCTTTTTTTAAAAAAATATTTATTTATTTATTTATTTATTTATTTTGACAGGCAGAGTGGACAGCGAGAGAGAGAGACAGAGAGAAAGGTCTTCCTTTGCCGTTGGTTCACCCTCCAATGGCTGCCGCGGCCGGCGCGCTGCGGCCGGCACACCGCGCTGATCCGATGGCAGGAGCCAGGAGCCAGGTGCTTTTCCTGGTCTCCCATGGGGTGCAGGGCCCAAGCACCTGGGCCATCCTCCACTGCACTCCCTGGCCACAGCAGAGGGCTGGCCTGGAAGAGGGGCAGCCGGGACAGAATCCGGCGCCCCGACCGGGACTAGAACCCGGTGTGCCGGCGCCGCTAGGCGGAGGATTAGCCTAGTGAGCCGCAGCGCCGGCCCTATTTATTTATTTGAGAGGTAGAGTTACAAAGAGAGGGAGAGACAGAGAGAAAGGTCTTCCATCCACTGGTTCACTCCCCAAATGGCTGCAAATGGCCACAAACAGCTGGAGCTGGGCCCATCCAAAGCCAGGAGCCAGGAACTTCTTCTGGGTCCCCAATGCGGGTGCAGGGGCCCAAGGACCTGGGCCATCCTCTACTGCTTTCCCAGGCCATAGCAGAGAGCTGGATGAGAAGAGGAGCAGCTGGGACTTGAACCGGTGCACCCACTATACCACAGCACCGCCCCCAACAGTGTGCATCTTTTGTGTCCTCTTGGCACAAACACCTGGGTGTTTATTCTGGTGCTTACTCAACGTCAGCTCCGCTGTATGGACACTGTCTCTATTTTCCCCTCACGGAAGCAGAAATTGGAAGAAAATTTAAGTAGCCCATTTCAGGAAGGGCGGTATCCCGGGTCTGAATTTAGGTCTCCCTTATTCTAGACAGGTCCGTCTTCCATCACACAGAGTCCCATTTTGGAAGCAAATGAGGGAAACGTTGTGTTAGTTTCCGTTCAGTCAGGTTCTCCTGGAGACACACAATCAACGGGAGATACCTACAGACACGTAGGAGGGATGGGCTCATGAGGTCACAGGCTGAGCTGTCCCACCACTGCTGTTGGCAAGCTGGAGAGCGAGGCAGGCTGACGGTCGAGTTCAGTCTGAGCCCAGAGGGCTGAGAACGTGGGGGGTCGATGGTGGAAATCCTGGTCCATGGTCTGCAGAAGATCGGGCGGGCAGGCAGGCAGGCGGGCGGCAGAAAGGGGTGAAGTCTTCTTTGCTCTGCTGTTTTCTCTTTGCAGCCCCCAGTGGATTCCTGATTCCTGCCCGCGCTGGGGAGGGCCATCTGCTTGCCTGGGTCCATCGGTTCAACCGTCTGTCTCATTTGGCGCACCCTTTACAGACACACCCAGCGTACTGCTAAAGCCCCGTGCACCGTGGCCAGTCAAGCTGACACCGAACCAGCATCACTTTCCTTCCAGGGGATTCTGGTAAGAACCCAATACAATCAGCATGGGGAGCCGAGAGGGAAAATGCTTTTCAGGTGGGAGAAAACTGATGCCCTGGGTGCTCTTCTTCTTCTTCTTCTTCTTTTTTGAATGTACCAGGTTATTTATTTATTTCAGTGTTGTTTCCCTTTTTTTCCCCCCAGAAATCTTTCAGTTAAGGGATACAAACTTCATACATTTCATAATTACAACTTTAGGAACATGGTGGTTCTCCCCACCCCTCTTCCTCCTCCCTTTCTTATTCCTATTTTTTTTTTTACTGAGATTTATTTTCAATTAACTTTGCACACATATGAATAACTATGTTAAGTAAAGAGTTCAACCAACAATATTAAAAAAACTGTTCTTCAACAGTGGAAGCAAGGGCTCAAGATCTGAAAGCCATTCTCCGACTGTCAGTGTCACTTCTACAGATTGCCTTTTAGGTGCTCTGTTAGTTATCACACAACAGGGAGAACATGTGGTATGTGTCCTTTTGGGACTGCCTTATTTCACTAAGTATGATGTTTTCCAGTTTCATCGATCCATTTTGTTGCAAATGACAGGATTTCATTTTTTATCAGTGTGTAGTATTCCATGGTGTATATATCCCATAATTTCTTTATCCAGTCTTCAGTTGGCATTTGGGTTGATTCCATGTCTTAGTTATTGTGAATTGAGCTGCAATAAACATGGGGGTGCAGATAACTCTTTCATATGCTGATTTCACTTCCCTTGGGTAAATTCCCAGAAGTGGGATGGCCGGGTCATACGGTAGGTCTATAATCAGAATTCTAAGGTTCTCCATACTGTCTTCCACAGTGCCTGTATCAGTTTGCATTCCCACCAACAGTGGATTAAGGTACTTTTCCTCCCATTTCTTTACCAGCATTTGTTGTTTTTTGATTTCTGTATGAAAGCCATACAGAAGCCAAACTCATTGTGGTTTTGATTTGCATTCCCCCATGGATAGTGTATTTTTTCATGTGTTTGTTGGCCATTTGGATTTCCTCTTTTGAAAAATGCCTGTTTAAGTCCTTTGCCCACTTCTTCACTGAGTTACTTGTTTTGTTGTTGTTGAGTTTCTTGATCTCTTAACATATCCTGGTTATTAATCTTTTATCAATTGAATAGTTTGCAAATAATTTCTCCCATTCTGTCAGTTGGTCTCTTCACTTCGCTGTTTCTTTTGTAGTACAGAAGCTTCTCAATTTGATGTAATCCCATTTGCCAATTTTGGCTTTGATTGTCTGTGCCTCTGGGGTCTTTTCCAAGAAGTCTTTGCCCATGCCAGTGTCTTACAGGGTTTCCCCAATGTTCTCTAATAATTTGATGGTATTGGGTCATCGTGGAGACATCATTGATTAAATTTATTCCAAGATATTTGATTTTTTTTTTTGTAGCTGTTGTGAATGGGATTGATCTTAGAAGTTCATTCTCACCTGTGGCATTGTCTGTATACAAGACTGTTGATTTTTCTGTGTTAATTATATATCCTGCCTCTTTACCTAACTCTTCAATGAGTTCCAGTTGTCTCTTATTGGAATATTTTGGATCCCCTATATATAGAAGCATGTTATCTGCAAATAGGGATAGTTTGACTTCCTCCTTCCCAATTTAAAAATCTTTGATTTCTTTTTCTTGCCTAATATCTCTGACTGAAACTTCCAGGACTTTATTGAATAACAATGGTGAGAGTGGGCATCCCTGTCGAGTTCTAGATCTTAGTGGGAATGCTTCCAGTCTTCCCGCATTCAATAGGACACTGGCCATGGGTTTGTCATAAATTGCCTTGATTGTGTTGAACAATGTTCCTTCTATACCTAATTTTCTTAGAATTTTTATCATGAAAGGGTGTTGTATTTTATCAAATGCTTTCTCTTCATCAATTGATATAATCATAGGTTTCTTGTTCTTCAATTGATTAATGTGACATATCACATTCATTGATTTGTGAATATTGTACCATCCCTGCATCCTGTGTTCAGCAGGGCAATTGATCTGTAGTTCTTTTTCTCTGTTGCATATTTTTCAGGTTTATGAATTGAGGTGATACTGGTTTCATAGAAAGAATTTTGGAGGATTACTTCCCTTTCAATTGCTTCAAATAGCTTGAGAAAAACTGGAGTTAGTTCATCTTAAATGTCTGGTAGAATTCAGCAGGGAAGCCATTTGGTCCTCGGCTCTTCTTTGTTGGGAGTGTCTTTATTATTGATCCAATTTCTGTCTTGGTTATGAGTCTGTTTTAAGTTTTCTCTGTCTTCATGACTCAATTTAGGTAGGTTGTATGTGTCCAGGAATCTATCCATTTCTTCTAGGTTTCCTGATTTGTTGGCATACAGCTCTTTGTAGTAATTTTTGATAATTCTCTTTATTTCTCTGGTGTCTGTTGTTACATTTTCTTTTTCATCTGTAATTTTATTGATTTGGGTCTTCTTCTTTTTTTGGTTAGTTGAGCCAATGGTGTGTCAAATTTGTTTATTTTTTCAAAAAATCAGCTCTTTGTTTTGCTGATCTTTTGAATTCTTTTTGTTTCAATTTTGTTGATTTCTTCTCTAATTTGAATGATTTTCTTTCTTCTGCTAGTTTTGGGCTTTATTTGCTGTTTTTTGTTTCTAAATCCTTGTAATGCATTGATAATTCATTTATTTGGTGCCTTTCCAATTTCTTGATGTAGGCACCAATTGCTATAAACTTTCCTCTGAACACTGTTTGTGCTGTATCCCATAAGTTTTGGTATATTATGTTGTCATCTTCATTTGTTTCCAGAAATTTTTTTATTTCTATTTTGGTTTCTTCTCTGACCCACTGTTCATTTAGGAGCATGTTGTTCAGTCTCCATATGTTTGCATATGCTCTAGAGATTCCTGAATTATTGATTTCCATCTTCATTCCATTGTGGTCAGAGAAGGTGCATGGTTTGATTTGGATTTTTTTTGAATTTGCTGAGACTTGCTTTATGGCCTAGCATGTGGTCAATCCTAGAGAAAGTTCCATGCACTGGTGAGAAGAATGTGTATTCTGTGACTGGAGGATGGAAAATTCTGTAGATATCTGTTAGGTCCATTTGGTCTAGAGTGTAGATGAATTCTGTTGTTTCCTTGTTGATTTTCTATCTTGTTGATCTGTCCATTGCTGAACATGGGGTATTGAAGTCCCTTCATTACTATTGTATTGGAATCTATGCCTGCATTTAGATCTATTAATATTTCTTTTCAGGAGCCAGATACCCTGTAATTAGGTGCATGCACGTTTATAATAGTCACATCTTCCTGTTGAATTGATCCCTTAATCATTGCATAGTGCCCTTCTTTGTCTCTTTTTAACAGTTTTTGTGTTAAAGTCTATTTTGTTTGATATTAGGAAGGCTACACCAGCTCTATTTTGGTTTCTGTTAGCATGAAATATCTTCTTCCATCTTTTCACTTCCAGTCTGTGTGTATCTTTGTTGGTGAGATGTGTTTCTTGTAGGCAGCAAATACATGGATCTTGTTTTTTCATCCATTCTGTCAGTTTGTATCTTTTAACTGATGAATTGAAGCCATTTACATTCAGGGTGCCTATTAATAAGTAACAACTTTTCCCTGTCATTTTTCCATACATATTCCTATTGTTTACTTTGCATTTACTTTGTAAATTTACTGGGAGATTTTTTGCCTTCACCTTCTTTCAAAGTGATGACCATGTTTCTGTGTGTAGCACATCCTTAAGCCTCTTTTGTAAGGCTGGGCAAATGGTGACAAATTCTTTGAATTTCTATTTGTTATGGAAGGTCTTTATTTCACCTTCATTCATAAATGGGAGCTTTTCAGGGTACAGTATTCTTGGTTGACAGTTTTTTTCTCTTAAGACTTGGAATATATCTTGTCATTCTCTCCTAGCCTTGTAGGGTTTCTGATGAGAAGTCAGCTGTGAGTCTAATAGGAGATCTTCTGAAAGTAATCAGGCATTTCTGTCATGCACATTTTAGAATCTTTTCTTTATGTTTTACTGTAGAGAGTTTGACCACAATGTGTCATGTGAAAACCTTTTCTGGTCGTGTCTACTAGGAGTTCTGTGTGTTTCCTGTACCTGGACGTCCCTTTGTTTCTCCAAAGTAGGGATGTTTTCTGTAATTATCTCACTAAAAAGGCCCCCTACTCCACTTTCTCTTTTCACACCTTCAGGAACTCCTAAGACCTGTATGTTGGGTTTATCTCCAACACTGTGTTTTAGTTTTCTAATTTCTCCTTCTCCTTTTCCTTCTTCCTCTTCTTCCTCTTCCTCTTCTTCCTCTTCCTCTTCTTCCTCTTCTTCTTCCTCTTCTTCTTCCTCTTCTTCTTCCTATTCCTCTTCTTCTTCTTCTTCTTTTTTTTTGTCTAAATATAAATTTCCAGGATTTGTCTTCTAGCTCAGACACTGTTTCTTCTCCTTCACTGATTCTGTTGTCAAGGCTTTCCACTGCATTTTTTATTTGTTCTATTGAATTCCTCATTTCCAAAATTTCATTTAGGATTCTCTTTAAGATCTCAATTTCATGGGAGAAATTTTCATTAGTTCCTGGATTTGTTTCTAATTGATTCTAAGTAATCCTGTGATTAATTTTTTGAATTCCATTTCTGTCATTTCTTCAATCTCTTCATCTTCACATTCTAGTATTGAAATGTTGTGTTCTTTTGGGGGCATCATGATTTCTTCCTTATTCTTGTTTCTTGAATAGCTGCATTTGTTATGAGGCATTTGTGGAGATTCTTGTTGGTTTCTTTTTGCTTTGTTTTGTTTTTTCCCTGTGATGGCTTTTATCTTTGGACTGTACCTCTGTGGCTTTTTCAGTAAATACACCCTGAGCGCTCTTAATGCTGACTTGTACCAGAGGGGCGCTTTCAGTGTTTCACCTTGTCTTTGCAGTCTTTATTACCAAGATGTTGGTCTCCCTGAGAGACAACTGGGAAACTCAGAGGGGAAGCCCAGGGTCAGGCCTTCAGCTACTGGTGAAAGTGCCCACATCCCATGTCATTGCAATGGGTTTGGGTCCCCGCTGCACTCCGGAATCCAGCTTCCTGCTAACGCAGACTCTGGAAGGCAGTTGTGATAACTCAGCCGGCTCAGTTCCTGCCACTGTGTGGGAGACCTGGATTGAGTGCCCAGATTCTGGCTTTGGCCCACTTCCAGCTGTTTCAGGCATATGGGAAGTGAACCAGTGGATATGAACTCTCTCTGTCTGTCTCCCTGCCTCTCAACTGAAAATTTTTGAAGTGTGAGGAACGTGGATTAAAGTAGATATCGCAGTTTGCCTGGACCTGTCTCCAGTAGCCACTCACAGGTAGTTTCGATTCCCCACTTCGAGCTCCTGTCTCCTGTTTACATCTGCATGTCCTGAATGCCTCCCCCAGGGTAGCATGTAGCTCCCCAATCCTGAAAGTGCTGTTCATAAGACAAACGGAATTTCCATTCCTTGCTTAAAAGTACTGTACGGCCGGCTCCACAGCTCACTAGGCTAATCCTCCACCTTGCAGCGCCGGCACACCAGGTTCTAGTCCCGGTCGGGGCACCGGATTCTGTCCCAGTTGCTCCTCTTCCAGGCCAGCTCTCTGTTGTGGCCCAGGAAGGCAGTGGAGGATGGCCCAGGTGCTTGGGCCCTGCACCCCATGGGAGACCAGGAGAAGCACCTGGCTCCTGCCATCGGATCAGCACGGTGCACCGGCCGCGGCGGCCATTGGAGGGTGAACCAACGGCAAAGGAAGACTTTCTCTCTGTCTCTCTCTCTCTCTCACTGTCCACTCTGCCTGTCCAAAAAAAAAAAAAAAAAAAAAAAAAAAAAAAAAAAAAAAAGAGTACTGTAAGAACAGCTCTCTTAAAAATGCACTATTAAAATAGTTCTGAATGGAGATTTTTAAATAATTTGAAAAACATCAAAATTTTGAAATGCAGTAGATTTTGTATCTATAATTAAACATTTAACAATATATACAAGGCAAGTCTCCATATCAAGTAGACTCTAAAGGAATAAGCCCTAAACCTGAGCCTCAGAATGCCAGGATGGAGGCTGTCCAGCTCATATACAAATCCCTCTTCTTTTCATATGGTTTCTTATCCATGGTACATGAAAGCAAATATAATTATATGTTTTGTCTGTGGGTGCCCAGACTTGTAGCCTTCACTTTCAGATTCTTTAGTGTCTGAGAATGAAAGCCCAGCTGCAGCATGAGGAAGACAGTGCCAGTGGGAGGCGGAAGAGACGTGATGAGGACGTGGGAACAGTAGCAAGCTGGACTCCAGCAGGCACACGAAGCTACCGAAGCTGCCGGAGTCCGTTCCTGAATACGGGCTGTGAGGCCCAGCTCTTTCACTCGTGCACCACTAGCCCTGGAAAGGCCCTCGTCGCAACCAGCGTCCCAGCAGGACGCAGCCGCCATCTCAAGTAAGTACAGTGAAAGGGAGGTGGCGTTGTGACGCAGTGGGTTAAGCCTCTGCCTGCAATGCTGGCATTCCGTATGCGTTACATGAGTTCTGGTTTATGTCCTGGCTGCTCCACTTCCCATCCAGCTCCCTGCTAATGCAACCTGGGAAAGCAGTGGAAGATGGCCCAAGTATGTGGGCCTTTGCCACCCACGTGGGAGATTCAGCTGGAGTTCTAGGCTCCTGGTTTCTGCCTGGCCCAACTCCAACCATGTGGCCACAGGGGAGTGAACCAGTGGATAAAGGATCTCTTTCTTTCTCTCCCTGTAACTCTGCCTTTTAAGTAAGTAAGTAAATAAGTAAGTAAATAAATAACTACTTTTAGGATGGTAAAGGAACTGAGGGGTAATTAAAAAACTTCACAGGCAACACAATTGAGTACGAAAAAAAAAAAAAAACAGCTTCATGGGCAATGGACGTTCTCTCTTAATTCTTCTTCCAGGAACTTTTGGACACCTTTGTACTCACCGAGATGTGCAAGGGCTCTGGGGAACCTTCAAGGCATAATGCTATAACCCAGGGCTAATAACACAGCAGTTTGTTCCCTTGGACCCCGTGGTGGCAAGAATGACTGGGACCTGGGAGACACACGTGGAGAAGGCCACCGTCAAAGGACCAGCAACCTTCAGGTCAGAGAAGACAGCCGGCTCCAGGTGTGCCCGTGGAGAGAGAGCTATGGACCAAGGACCCCAGACTCTACAGTTCTGCTCCCGGTCTCCCAGCAGGAGTCTTCACCACAGTGAAATCCAGCTGCAGTTTGGAGGGCAAGGAAGCTTGCTGCTATCTAAATAGGTCAGCTGTCCCTAGCACAGAGTAAGGCAAGGGGTGGCTTTGGAAGTGCAATGGCAAATACTGTACTGCTTATGTGGGATTAGGAGCAAGGGGAAGAGGAAGAGAGAGAGAGAAAGAGGGAGAGACAGACCTTGTCTAAGACCTTGGATGGTAAATTGGAAACTGGAATGTGGCCCGAGGGACAAGCCAGCCTAATGTTTTCTCGCCTGTGTGGGAGAGAAGACAATGAAACTGACGCAGCACAGAGTTTCTGGAACAGGTCGGGTGGTTCCCACACATGGTGTTATTTAAGGCTGAATCAGCCAGACTTTGGTATTGCTCTGTGAGTTATTGTCATTGTTTGTTTCAGGCCCTCCGAATGAGACCCTGGAGGGTGGGAATGGGATACACCCTGAAGGAAATATCTGTGGCTCCTCTCAATGAGGTGGGCCTGGGACTGCAAGAAGGCCCTCTGTCTGGGCCTGGGAAGATGTGAAGACTGTACTTGGAGGGTTGGAGCTCACCAGGTTCCCACCAATGAAGTAGGCTGGTTTCCACCAGCAGCCACCCTGTGTGGGGAAGCTGGGCAGGGCTGTTGGTTGGGACCCCTGCATCTAGGAGTGGTTAGGACACCTACTGCTGTCTTTGTGCTAAGCCCATGCCTCTGCACATTCTTGATACAAGTCATACTTGCTGTCATCTGCACTGGGAGAGCTGTTTTACTCTCTTCGGGAGAGTGTAGGGGATCTGGGCACGGCCAGAGGGCAGAGTTAATGTCATGGCTGGAAGAAGTTGGGGTGGGAGAACCACATGAAGGACATAACCAGGTGGGCATCAGGTCCAAGGAGTTATGTCATAATGCCGTGAGGGTTAAAGAGAAGTGTGACTTCGTTTCACAGTCACAAGGTGGGAAAGCCAAGCGTGCAAACTAGACACGGCAAAGCCCACCTTCCTCAGTCTCATAGTCTTCCTGCTTCTACCAACTCCTTGCTCTGCTCAATACATACTCTTCATAGATGCTTAAGTCCCACTAGTCTATGTAATGTAGACAACTTTGATTACACCTAGAGTGGCAGTGGGAAGCCCAAAACCTAGACGTCTCGGAGGAGGTACAGGGTCAGATGGCAGTACGGCATGAGAACGCAGGCTGGAACTCCATCAGGGTCTCACACACATGGGTGGCAGGGCCCCGGCACTGAAGCCATCATCTGCTGTCTTCCAGGATGCACAGTTAGAAAGATGGGTTGGAGCAGAATAGGTGAGACTTGGGGCCAGCGCTGTGGCGCAGCGGGTTAAAGCCCTGGCCTGAAGTGCCGGCATCCCATATGGGCGCCAGTTCTAGTTCTGGCTGGTCCACTTCTGATCCAGCTCTCTGCTATGGCCTGGGAAAGCAGTAGAAGATGGCCCAAGTCCTTGGGCCCCTGCACCCGTGTGGGAGACCCAGAGGAAGTTTCTGCCTCCCGGCTTCGGATTGGCACAGCTCTGGCCGTTGCAGCCATCTGAGGAGTGGGCCAGAGATGGAAGACCTCTCTCTCTGTCTCTACCTCTCTCTGTGACTTTGTCTTGCAAATAAATAAATCTTTAAAAAAAATAGCTGAGACTTAAACCAAACACTCCAGTATAGGATGTGGGTGTCCCAAGTGGCATTTTAACCTGCCACACCACAAAATGTGCCCCATGAATGCCGTATTTTAGGGTAGTTGTCAGTATAAAATGAATCACCACATGTAAAATGCTTAGAAAAGTGTCTGGAACTTGCTAAGTTTTCAGTTCATTCTCTGATTCACTCATTTGTTTTTCAGGAAGTGTGTTAGCTGAGTTGTGTTCCAGTGACTGTCCCCGGCTAGGAGTAACACAGGTGAGAATGCTTGCCTGATGAGGCTTACTGCTAGGGCATAGCGTGAGGAGATCTTCGCAGTTCAGTCCTCACATTCACATCTCACACTCCCCGTGAGTGGAGCAGGGGGCAGGTTGTGGGCAGACAGGGACAGGGCCCAGCAGCTTTGCTGATGGTAAGCCCTTCTGATTTGTTGCTGAGACTGAAGGGAGAAATGTGTTGCTATCGAAATTGCTCATTCTTCCTGAATTGCTAATGCTTCCTTGAGGATTTACGGGTTCAACACTACTGAACTGGGGATTGGGAGTTAGACCGAGTGGCTGACCTACTTCACCACTGTACTGGAAAGAACAGCCTGGCTCACGGTGGAGTTGAGTTCTGGGAGTTAAGAAGAACTTGCCGCTTGTGAACTCTGCAGTAGGAAGAGGTGAAAGTTGAGCGTTGGTTCAACATGGAAGTTTTGGAGAGGCCTGAACAAGTCTCTGTGTTTTGGAGGATGAGTCCTTCCAGCAAGGGCCTAAAACCCTCAATTTAATTTAAAGACACCAAGCGTCCCCACAGCCCCATTGACACATGACTGCAGCTCACTCCAACACATGCTTTTAGGCATGGTGTCCAGGGTTAAATGTTTACAAACACTGCACTTTCTTTGCAGGGCTGGATCTGGGAGTTCAGTTTGCATATTTGTTAGTTTTATCAACAGATTCCAGGAAAAGAACTTGGGGAAAAAGACTTACAAAAAGAAGGAAGACCAGAACAATTTTCTCATGAAATTTTGCATCAGAGACACTTTTTTTCCATATTTATTATACAAGTTTTATTCATTCATCCATTCAGTAAATGCTCTTTGGGAGGCTACTTTGTGTCAAGGCGTTGCAGATCCACGTTGGAGATAACATCAATAGCAGAAAAGCAAAAACAGTACCAAAAATCTGTGATTCTGGCCCTCATAGAACTTAAAATTTCATGGGAGACATGGCTGCTAATGAAACTGATTTTAGTGGTAAGTGCACAGTTAATAGCTAGGCTGTTTGCAAGAGAAAATGAAGGCATTGCTTTTGGCCGCACCCACATATCCACTGACCAAGTGCACACACCTTCTTTACCTGGTCATCCAAGCCAGAGCCCGTGAGCAGTTCAGGTCTCAGCTTCTTCTACTCCTCATAGTATTCAAAGGCTCTCAGATTCTACCTTTGGAAGCTGCGCAAACCCATCTCTACCAATGCACACCCATGGCATTGTGTTGGGGCTGGGCCATCTCCCTCAGCTTCCTGGAGCAGGAGGGAGCCTCTCGCCTCCAGAGCTACCACCATCCGGGGCACTGGCTTGGAAAACAAGGCTGCTGGGCCAGCAGCAAGAGCTGCTGCAAACTAACTGAAAATGCACATACTTGGATCCAAGTGCAGACCTACTGGACTGGGGGCTCTGGCCATGGGCCAGGCCGTCTGTGTTTTCCCATGACCTCTAGGTGACTGGGAAGAGACCCACGATGGAGAACCATGGCTCAGGCACAGGGTCCATTGGGAGCTATTCTTCAAAGTCAAAATCTGATCTTGCATCTTCTCTGTGAGAAACACCTGCATGCCTCCTGTCACTCCTAGAATAAGTTTCCAGTCTAGTTCTGGGCCCTGGGTCAGTCACCTGGCCCCTGCTCCCACACCCAGCTTACTTCTGCCCCCAGCCACTGGAAAGATGGCTTCTTGCACACAGGGTTTCTTCTCTATCTCTTTCTTCTGCCTACCAAGGCCGACTGGGTCCTGGTCTGCATGTGCCCCTTTCACTTCCTGCCTTCACTACATGGTGGGCAGGGCTGATAGGGTTCCCTGGCCTCTTGTAAGTGGGTGGCTCCCTCTCCAGCATTCCCTTCTGTACCTCTCTTCCTCTGTGGGCTCACAACAGGGGGAAGGAGCCATCACCATCTCTATTTCTGTGCCATTTCCGGACTCTGGGTGTAATGCTTTTACTTGATTCTCTGTAAATGTTGATGGAGCCAATTGAACCGAGCTGAGTGTGCCCTCTGGCCCCCTACTCATCCTGGCATTTGTTCCGTTGCTGACTTTTGGACACTGCACTCAGACTGCCCCTGGGCAAGTCAATCACACTATCTCTAAATTGAAAATCAAAGTACATACTTTGTCAATCTCAGGATTTTTGAGGCTCAGATGAGGAGCCCAGGAGGTTCAGCTTAACTCTCTCTCTTCAGATTGAGACATTAGCTTCAGTCAAACCTGAGCTTTCTCTGCTTTTCTGGACCCTGTAATTTGGGCAGCTTCCACCTGATGGCCCTGCCCCTGCCCTGCCTGTTGTCTCCTGTTCCGACACTAATTCCCAGTGATGGTAAACTGGAGGAATAGGATGACGTGGAAATGTGAGAAACTGAGGCTTGTGGTGACACCTGTTCACAAGGGAAGATTTCTGCATAGTGAGCCAGGAAATGAGGAGGAGGAGGGAGAGAGGAGGACGAAGATGGCACAGGGGAAAGACAGGGCCAGGAGGCCCTCTGCTTTCCTAGGACTCTCTCCTCTCATCCTACTCTGACCTGGACATAGGAACTGTAATTCTCTCAGCAGAAGAGGAACCAGGTTCTCAGAGGTTGCGATACTTACCAACACAGCTAAGAAGTGTCAGGGCCAGGATTTGATTCCAGAGTCTGTACTCAATGTCCATGAGATGGCTCTGCAATGGTTTCAGGCTACAATGAACCAGGAGCAGAAGGAACCCAGCCGTGGAGCCAGCGGGGGAATCTGACTTCAATGGGGAAAGCAATCGTTCACCTTCTCGCGCACTCTTTCATTTTTCATTTACAGGAGCCAGCCTGGTAGAGTGGTTAGTGCAGGTTCAATTGTATGAGCCCAAATTCACACACTGGGGTTCTAACCCCTGGCACCCCAGGTTCCTTAGAAGGACAGTCAAGACAAAACGAGGACTGTATGATGGACTCTAACCCACCGTAATTGGTGTCCGCATAACGGGGAAATTTGTGCTATGGCACAGTGGGTGAAGCTGCCACTTGCAATGACATCACCCCATTTTGGGACACTACTTCAAGCCCTTGCTGCTCTGCTTCCAATCCAGCTTCTTGCTAATGTACCTGGGAAAGCAGCAGAAGATAGCTCAAGTACGTGGGTCCCTGCTAGCCATGTGGGAAACCTGGATGGAGTTCCAGGCTGCAGCCTGGTCCCTACCTGTAGATTGCATCCATCTGGGCAGTGCATCAGCAGATGGAGCATCTCTCTGTCTCTCTCTCCCTCTCCTTATCTTGCTTTCTGTCATTTTGCCTCTGAAATAAATAAATTTTTGTGTTTTTAAAGACAGGAGTGGGGTTGGATCTGTATATTTAATTTTATTTTATTTTTTTTATTTTTTTGACAGGCAGAGTGGACAGTGAGAGAGAGAGACAGAGAGAAAGGTCTTCCTTTGCTGTTGGTTCACCCTCCAATGGCCGCCACGGCCGGCGCACTGCGCTGATCTGATGGCAGGAGCCAGGTGCTTCTCCTGGTCTCCCATGGGGTGCAGGGCCCAAGCACCTGGGCCATCCTGCACTGCACTCCCTGGCCACAGCAGAGAGCTGGCCTGGAAGAGGGGCAACTGGGACAGAATCTGGTGCCCCGACTGGGTCTAGAACCCAGTGTGCAGGCACTGCAAGGCGGAGGATTAGCCTAGTGAGCCGCGGTGCCGGCCTCAGTGGGGTTGGATCTGGACACAGATATACACAGAGGGAAGAAAGGCCAGGACCTGATGTTTGTCTACAGGCTTAGGAGAGAAAGCCTAAGACAAACCCCTCACTCAAGCCCTAGGAAGGAACCAGCCCTGCCAATACTTTCCCTTTGGACCTCTGCTCTCCAGAAATATGAAAGAAATGTATTTCTCTTCTTTGGTTTTTGACCTTACTACAGCAGCCTTAGCAAATAATGTGGTGGTGGAAAGTCTGAACTACAGATTCGTTTGAGTCCCTTGGCTTTGCAACTGTGAGCGAGGTGCTCAACTTCTCTGTCCTTCAGTTTCTTCCAGGGCAATCTCTAGAACCTGTTACAAAGAGCTGATACACGGAAAGAGTAGGTAGTGCTTGGTAAGGGGAATGTAGGCTGATCCTGGCTAGTCCGGGCATCGTGTCTGCCTCTCTAACTCGGAATACAAATGAAGTCACTGTAGGGCCTTTCATTCACGGTGGTGGCACCAGGGAAGAATGGGTGGTCCTGCTGATCTTCATACACGTGGGGCAGGTTGTCCAGTAGGGTTTCTGGCTCCTGGTTCCATGGATGAGGGCTTCTTTCAAGCTGGAGAAGGCAGGGAAGGGGAGGAGAGAATAATATCCACTGAGGACTTAGCATGTACTAGCCGTGTTCTCTTCCTGGGGTGGGTAGGGGGTGTTCTAGCACACTGGGTCACTTAAGACATCAGATACTTATCATCTCAGAGTTCTAAAGGCCAGAAGTCTGAGACCAACAGAACCTCTCTCCCCGCGAAGATTCTAGGGGACAACTTCTTCTGTCTCCTCCAGCTCCAGGCTGCGGGAGCTCCGGGACTTGTTGCTGCACAGCCCCTGTCTTTGCCTCCATCTTCACACGGCTTCTCCTCCTTGTGTCCACGTCATGTCCTCGCTGCCTCTTCCAGGGACACACGTCATTGGATTTAAAGTTACGTGGGTATTCCAAGATGACCCCATCTCACTGTCTTTAACTTGAAACATCTGCGAAGACTGTCCAACAAAGTTCACATTTACAGTGTTTCAGGCATGAGGAAGAAGACACATCTCTTTTTTGAGGTCACCATTTAACCCGAGACAGCAAGTATCTCACACAAAGCATCTAGTTCAGTCTGTACAGCAGCTCTACACAATCTCTGTTTTGTGGACAAGGATACTTAGGAAAAAAGGCTGGCGCTGTTGTTATAGGATAGTGGCAGAACAGCATCAAAATATTGATATTCAGGACCTACAGCCCATGCTTATCCTCTACTCATGCTTTAGATTAAGCAAAGTCTTTAAAATCGTCTAAAGAGCAGCATGTCATTTTTGCCGCAGGCACCCCAACAGAAGAGAATGAAGCAAGAATTGAGCTCATGGCTTTCCCAGGAGATACCAGCTGGATGAGAAACACAATCTTCTTTGAAAATGACATTTTTATGCTTCGGCATTATGTTTGTATTCACAACGAGGACATTTACTTCTAATATTTAACTTTCAGCTGGTAGGAAAAATCTTTGAACTATTCTCAAAGTTTGTGCCAAATATTTTCAGATCCAAAGGCAGACCAAAAATTGTCATTTTGCTCAGCAGATTTCCCCTTCTTGCATTAGTGCCTGGTTTATTCACACTTGAACAAAGATGTTTTAACGAAACCAAGTTTTGTGTGTGTGTGTGTGTGTGTGTGTGTGTGTGTGTGTGTGTTTCTTTCTGGGAATCTCTCATTTCCCATCATCTGTATTCAAAAGCCTAACCCAAACCAATGTATATGGTCTTTAGTTTGATCCCTTGATTGTTCATCTCATGCACAGATATGTTTTAATCAGGACGCCAAAATTCCACCCTTCTTGCCTGGGGAATTCTGAAAAACAAAACCAGAGAGAAAACCCTGGACGTTTCCATCAAGAGTTTGGAATACAGTTCTTCCTCCTATGAGCTGCGTGCTTTGGGCCAAGCACTTCAACTCCTCGTGTCTCTGTTCCCTCATCTGTAAAGCGAAGTGTAATAGTATTTATCTCATGAGAGTTTCAGAAGACCCCACATTTGGCCCATCTGGGATGGTGCTTGGCATCACCCACACTTCATCAGCACACACCTCCTCCTCCTTCCCACTCTCCTCTTCTTCATTCGGTTACGGTTTCCTCTGTTTTGTCTCTTTACTGAGTGTTCCATTGTTGGCAAAGAAACTTTCTCCCAAGCTGTTTTGAATTCTAGAACAATCCTTGTGAGTTGGCGTCGGTTTCTATATTTTTTAGAAAAGTCAGCCTTTTTTTCTTTTGACTCTGCCTTCCAAATTTTCTGTCCTGGCGTCTTTCTGGGCTTACAGAAACTCTAAAATGTGTTTCTAGGGTACGTTTGTGTGTAAACACCAGGCAATTTAAATCCCCCAGGGTCTGGGAGAGGGGAAAGGAGGTTAGAAGCAACAGTGAACGTCTTTGAGTCTCTGTCTCGTGGTGGGAGTCCAACTCTTCTCTTCTGGTTTATGATGTTCTTGCAAAGCACATGAGCCTTGGATTGGCCCTGTTTCACCCTTTTTGAGCATGTTTAGCTTACCTCTACCCCACTGTGTGTGGGAAGAGCTGGGAAAACAAAGCACATTTCCTCCTTTCCAGGCAGGATGGGCTGCATTCTCACAGTGAGGGCAAGACCAGGGCCTGGGCTGGGCGTTCTGAGCTGGCGGTGCAGGGGAAGGCAGGGTGTGAGGCGCCGGCCCTTGTGCAAGGCAGGGAGACTCTATGATTTAAATTTCCTGAAGGTAGGGGAGCCTGCCCCTTCACACAGAGTCTCTACACATTCTCTTCTTGGACTAGACCAGATCCTCGAGAGTCTTCCTTTTGTTCTAGAATTGCTTTGGACATGGCCTCCATCTCAGAACCCCTGTAACAAACCACGACAAACTGGCTTCAGACAGCACACACCTCCCAGTGTTGGAGGTGAGGGGTTTAAAGTGAAGGCGTCTGCAGGGCCATGCCTCACTCACTTCCAGTGTTGTGGGCAGTCCTGGAGGTTGCTTGGTTTACAGCCGCGTCACTCCAGTCTTTGTGTCTGCCATCACATAGGTGTCTGTATCTTAACATGGCCTTGTCCTGTCTGGGTGCTCTGTGCTGTATCTCCTTGACTTATAATGATACCAGGTTTTTTTTTTTTAAAGATTTATTTATTTATTTGAAAGTCAGAATTATACAGAGAGAGGATAAGCAGAGAGAGAGAGAGGTCTTCCATCTGCTGGTTCACTCCCTAATTGGCTGCAATGGCCGAGCTGAGTGGAACTGAAGCCAGGAGCCAGGGGCTTCCTCCGGGTCTCCCACATGGGTGCAGGGGCCCAAGGACTTGGGCCATCTTCTACTGCTTTCCCAGGCCACAGCAGAGAACTGGATCAGAAGCGGAGCAGCCAGAACTCAAACAGGCACCCATTTGGGATGCCAGCACTACAAGTGATGGCTTTACCCACTAAGCCACAGTGCTGGCCCCTAACAACACCAGTTTTATGAGAGAAAAAGCCCACACTGTTCAAGTATGGAATATCTAAGTTATTAATACAAGGACAAATAATACATTAAAGTAGTATATATTTCCCAAACATGCCACATTCACAGCTGCCGGGGTGAGGACTTCAGCATATCTTTTTGGGAGACACAATTCAATGCTTAAGAGATATGTAGAGAAAGAAGGAATTTTACTCCTAGGAGTGACCAGACTAGAGGCCCACATCCTCAGGGAGATAGGATATAGATTCATGGGAACAGAGGAACAGGATAGAGCCACACGGTGTGAATTTGAAGGCCACTCCTGTGGCTCGGGAGCAGTGTGGCTTGGCCTTGCAAGCTCCTTGGCTACAAAAGGGAGTGGTGGTGGTGGTGGGGTCTCTTCCAGGTCCACAAGGAACTGTTCTGCCATCAACTTGTATCACATGCAAGTCTTCATCAGCTGGCCCCAAACTCTCATCATCTCGTCTTTGATTTGATCGCGTCTATGATCTGGGCATACGGTGTTACCTACTTTTCCCAGTACAAGAGCATTTCAGAAGTTTGTGGGAATAGGGCACTTAAAGATCAGAAGCATTGGCCATGAGCCTTGGGAAGACCCTTTGCACAGCACGTGACCCACATCCTCCCGCGCTGGCCTTTAGTGTTCCCTTTAGCCGTCAGCACCCTGGGCACCAGGATCTCCTCCCAAGACATTTTCACCTCTCCTCCCCCTGACTTATGGCAGACTTTCAGCAGTGGTTCTCAGTTTGACCTGAATAGGCACATCTCACAGGCCTGCATCAAAGTCGTGGACCTGTTTCTTTGTAGGAAGGAGGAGATGTTTCCTCCTGTTCCCTCCCACCCTGTCTTAGGTTCTGCTGGATTAAGGCCTGCATCCTCTGTGGTCAAGTGGGAGACACCCTGTATTATTATTATTATTATCACCAGATAATATGACCTGAGGAGCGTGGGAAGGGGCATCTGATGACAGTTGCCTGTTCCTGGCCTGCCATGCTGTCCCCAAATCCTGATGCTGGTGCAGTGTTTACGGCCTGCTGGAGAGACCATCTTCTAGACGGTGGCCCAAGTGTTTCCTGGAAAAGACAGCAGAGAGGAGATCTCTGAGAGAAGAGAGCCAGAAAGGTCAGTTTGAAAAAAGAAATCATCAGAAAATATCCCAGCCAGAGAGGGTCCCTGTGGGGCCGGGGAGGGGGTTGCTGACGGAGCAGGCCATGTGGAGGGGCTGCCCTACTGGCTGGCAGGTTTCATCTTTGGATATCACCCACGTGTGTCCGCAAGGAAGAACTTGGATTCCATGTACCTCATTCTCTCCTTTGATCTGCAGCCCTTTCCTGGGGGTATCCCCAGGAAGCTGCTCCGTCGCTGTCCTAGTTAGGTCTGCTGGTGTGATTGCTGATGAAGAGCTGGGACGGGTGCTAGCGATGCAGCATCTGGCCAGAGCCTGCTTCGGAAGACCCTGCAGGCTGGAGAGACCCCCGCATCCATGTTCCTGCCACCCTCACAGTACCAGCTGGCCGTCTTCTCTCCAGAGTTAGTTCAGGCGGTCAGAGACTACAGGGAGGCCAAGAGCAGGGTTTCTTTCAACTGAAGCAGGATGAGAAAGCATCTTTTTTTCCCCTCAGGATAATTCAAGGATTTGCAATGACTTACTGATTGGACCACAGAATAGAATCTGTCTGTACATGTAAATAAATTTCACTTCCTATAATTTCCAGTGGCCTGGGGATATTGCAATGGCTTCCTTCCATTCTTTTCTTTCTTAATCCTGATATTTTATTTCCCATGTTTGTTTACTGAACAGCAAACCAAATTCACCACGCCATCCAGCTGTCTCCATCTTTCTCCTGTCTCCAGCTTCCCTAAAAAGGACTTGCTCTTTTAACTTTTCAGTATGCGCAGCACATCTAGCTTGTTTAAAAGTTAGATTTTTATGAAAGCATTTATAATCATTTTATTTTTAAATTGTTGCATTTTTCTAGGTGAAAATATTGTGTCTCTTCAAAAATTATGTGCAAACTAAAACTGGGTATACTCTCTGATTCTAGTGCTTTGCTTACTCAGAAATCAGCAGTATAAAAATGCTATTACTATTGACATAGGCATAAGTTTTTCCCTCGTCTTTTTTATTTCTTTAATACATGGTCATGGCCTTCGCTGTATCATGGCAGAGTTAATTAAGTTTTAGGCTTTTAGCCTAAATCACAACTACAGCAATTTAAACTTCATAAAAATAACAACCAAATTTAATAGCTCGCTAAATAATAACCAGATTTAGAAACTACATTTTGACTTAAAGAAGTCAAAAGCTCTATGTGAATTTTAGGTTTTTCTAGAGTGTCTTAATCTCTCTCTGGCATGATTATTGTGGGTATTTAACAAAGCAAAAGAACAGTCTATCCAAAGATAGTAGACAACAAAGTTAATTGCTGAATTTAGAGTAAGGCAAGTGATTGCAATTCCAGTCCTGTTAAGGTCATCGTGAGGAACCAGGAGAAACAGCACAGAGCTGACAGGTGGTGTGGCTTTTAACCTGTTCTCCTGTCGCCTCCTTGGATGCTGCCTTGGTGTGAGCCACCTCTAGGACTCGTTTCTCTGGGGTTGTCACCCACCAGATGACACATGGCCACAGAGCCCACCTGTCGTCTTACTCGGCAGCTATTACAGCTCCTGCTTGGCCTTGGCCTGCCGTGGGCCTCACCTGTTCCCAGTCCCCAGGCATTTCCCTTCCAGGACATCTTAGAGGTCTGCAGGTGTGGAAGTCAGGTCTTCTAGATGCCAAGGTGGCAGCCATCACTCTGGATTACCAGTGTTGGCCCAGTCTCACCAAGTGGGTCCGCAAAATCACAGAATCTTTCCTGGCTGGCTGGAGAGAAGAGACAGAAGGAGGGGGAGATACAAACGGGGAGGGAGGGACTCCACCTGCTGTCTCTGGCTTTGGAGATGGAGGGAGAGGCCAGGATCTGAGCAATGCAAGTGGCCTCTGGAGGCCGGGAGGGGCAAGGAGAAACTGATTCCACAAAAGCCTCCAGGGAGGCACACTGGGCACCTGCTGATACCCTCACTGTAACCCAGGGAGACCAGGTTGGACTTCGGAGCCCCAGAACTGCCAGATAATTAAAATGTAAGAAGCTACTAAGTGTTCTGGCCAGCGCACCTGTGCTGGAATAGCTAGCAAGCCATCTTCTGTCATTAGTGCCAAGGTCTGGTTGTGCCAGTGGAGTATCTCTGTTGGGACAGTTGCTGGGAGGTTGGGCTTTCCCACCAGACAGGCTGTGTAGCTCGTGAGGTCCAGGAGAAAAGTAAGTATGTGGGATCCTTGTTTAACATGCAGGAGAAAAAGTCCAGTTAAAGTATTAATGCAGCTCAATTCACAATAGGTAAGATATGAAATCAACTCAGCGGTCCATCATCTGAAGACTAGATAAGATAAAGAAATTATGGTATATGTACATCATGGAATACTACACAGTGGTTAAAAAAATGAAATCCTGTCATTTGCACAAAATGAATGCAACTGTAAACCATTATACTTAGTGAAATAACCCAGTCCCCAAAAGACAAATACTATATGTTCTCTCTGATCTGTGGTAGCTAATAGAGGACCTAAAAGGTAATCTATAGGAATGAAATTGACACATTGAGATGTGATGATTTTGAACAGCCCTTATCTTGACTGTTGAGGAACAGATTTTTTTTCTTCATACTATTTGTTGAACTCTTAGTGTAGGGTTAATCTTACGAATACTAAGTTACCTGAAAATAGACCTTCATGAAAAATAAGAATGGGAATAGGAGAGGGAGGAAGAAGGGTGGGAGTGAGGATGGGAGGGAGCATACAGTGGGGAGAATCATTATTTCCCTAAATTTGTGTACATGAAATACATGGAGTTTGAATGCCTTAAATAAAAAATTTTTAAATAATTTTAAAATGGAAAGCCTTTCTCTTTTCTCTATGATCTCTCAAGTTGCCATGATTTTTAAATTTTCTGTTATTAGCCTTCCAGGTAAAGAAAAATTAAACCATTAAAATATTAGTGTGAATTTTAGCATACAACGACAGTTTCAAATGTAAACATAAGCTTTTAACATGTGTGCGGTATCATCAGAATTATAGAATTTGTGATTTGTAGTTCAGTACATGCATGTGTATTTTGTTCTTGCTACAACAGTGAAAATGCGGCATAGGACTAACTCAACTGTGTTTTGTTTCACTTCTTGCTATGTGTGCTTTCTTCCAAAACTCTCTGCCTTCTGCAGTGATGAGTAAGAAAACACCAATCGGTACGGATTATCCTCTCTGTCTCTTCCTTTCCAGGCCATCATGGTTTTTTTTTTTTTTTTTAAATTTATTTATTTGACAGATAGAGTTAGACAGTGAGAGAGGAGAGAGACAGAGAGAAAGGTCTTCCTTCCATTGGTTCACCCCCCAATGGCCGCCATGGCCGGCACTGAACCAATCTGAAGCCAGAGCCAGGAGCTTCTTCCTGGTCTCCCATGTTGGTGCAGGGGCCCAAGCACCTGGGCCATCCTCCACTGCCTTCCCCGGGCCACAGCAGACAGCTGGCCTGGAAGAGGAGCAACCTGGACTAGAACCCAGTGCCCATATGGGTTGCCGGCACTGCAGGCAGAGGATTAGCCAAGTGAGCCATGGCGCCGCCCAGGCCATCATGTTTCAGTATGAGTAGCTGACTTGCACAGAGAAGCAACATATCAAAAAATGGTGTGACAAAGTTCCTTCTTTGTTCGTGCCTTCATTCTGTATTGGAAGCCAGTTCTCGATGGAATGGAACACATGGCCTGGGCTTACTCATCATGGAAATGACACACACCTGGTATTGGCCTTGAGTCTCCCTGCGGAACCAGGCTCAGGGGCCCACCAGGACGATGTTTTCTGATGGCTTTGGAATGCGACATGCAAATGAGGCAGCTAAGAATGGAGACCAAGTGAGTCTTGCTTATCTTCACTGCACACACACATTCTATGCAGACTTCAGAAACAAAGCACACATTGAAAGAAAAAATCATTCAGATTTGAAGACAATGAGAACAGAGCATTAATCCAAGTGTGTGTGGGGAGGATTCTTTTCTGATGACCCAGTCTGACCGTGTAGGGTATAGCCCTGCCACTAGGTAATTTTCTACTACATTAGTATTGGATGTATGATATGCAAGGTTGGTTCTTGGCCCTTTTGGAGATTTTGAGAGTTCCCTATTGTCTTTTTTCTTTCTGTAAAGGATAACTAAAGAGGAGTCTCTTGTTTGCTCTAAAAAGCCATGACCAGTCCAACCAAGCCTAGGTTAACTTGTTATGGGTTGAACTGTGTCCCCTGCACGAGAGATGTTGAAATCTTACTCCCCAATACCTCAGGAAGTGACCTTATTTGGAAATAGACCATGAAGTTAGATCTTAGTCCAATACATCTGGTGTCCTTACACCAAGGGAACTGGGACACAGAGACGCACACACAAAGAACACCCTGTGTGAAGATGGAGGCAGACTTTGGGGTGGTACATCTAAGTGTTGAGGAATGCGAAGGATTGCCACTCTTCCCAGAACCTGGGAGGCAGCTCTCAGGAGGAGCCAACCCTGCTGACCTCTGGATTTGGTCACCTGCCCCTAGACCTGTGGGAAAACAGGACCAGGTTGTGGTACTTTGTTTTGGCAGTCCTAGGAAATGAATCCACGCGATGTTCCAGTATGTTTGAGAAATATACTGTGTCCAAACTTGAATGAGAGTCAGATGTCCACTCCTCATAAATATCACATGTCTGTATGGGATGTACTGAATGCCAACAAATATGCTGAATTGTTTGTAAATGAGTGAATGACTGTGGCTGAAATAACAGGAATAGCTGTGACAATGCTGCACTAAGCAAAAGAATCCTTTTAGTATGTAATAAGCTGGCAAGAAAATACAATAAATATTTCAGATGAATTCTTAACAGATTAATAATAAAAAGAAATTAGGCAAATCAATAAGAAAAAACCCGAAGAATTTTTTAAAGAAGAAATGTAAGAGCTAATATATATATATATATATATATATGAAAATGAGCAGCCACATCAGGTATAAAAAAATGAAAGTTTTACCGGTTATACACTGTAGGTTTTATTCCTTGGTCAGTTGTCCAGTTAAGTGCAGATTTCCCCTGACAAGGTTTGCACATTGTGGGTGGGCTTTTGGTACAGTAATTAAGGTGCCTGTTAGGATACCAGCATCCCATATCAGAGTACTTGGATTCAAGTTCTAACTCCGCCCCCAGTTCCAGCTTCCTGCTACTGAGCACACAAGGAGGCAACTGTAATGGCTCAAGCAGTTGAGTCTCTGTCACTCTCGTAAGTGACCTGAATTGAGTTTTTGGCTTCTGGCTTCAGCATGGCCCAGCCCTGGCTGTTTCAGACATTTGGAGAGTTTACTAGTGGATAGAAGATATCTGTCTGTCTGTCTCTGTTTTTCTTTGTCACTTTGCCTTCCAAAAAACAAATAACTAAATAATACATACATAAATAAAAAGCTCAGAAAACTTTTTAAATTCTAATCTAATTAAGATTTTTTTCATCAAAAAATCTAAGAGTGTTTTTTACCATGTACAATTTTAATTGCCATCAGTTTAACTTTTTGCTGACTTTTTCTGTAAGTACTTTTCATGATGAATAACATAATAGATCATTTTTAGAAATTTTTATTTAAACATAAAAGAAAAAATAACAGGAAACTTGTACTCGTATCAGGAAGATCACCCTCGTTGGCATTTAAAAAACATAATTCATACACTTAGATGGAAAGTTCAGATACAGGGAGACATGGGATTAAAGTGAAATTCTCATCTGTCTGCCCTCCTCTGTTCATCTCCTCAAAGATGGCCATTTTCTGTTTTTTCCATATTCCCAAAAATGTTCAAATGTTAAATTTTTTTCTGAGTTTGTGTCTTTGAGAATTGTAAACAACCATGTGAAACGGACCGCCAAAGGGAGAGAGAACCTGCGCCTGCAGAGAGGCGCCCAGCGGCTGGGTCGTCCCTGAGGTCTAAGGAGGACGTTAGATCTGCACCCTAGGTGCCCTGTGCTTACAGATCACGCTGGCAGGGCTGCAGATTTGCCTGCAAAGTTAGGAAATACTACATTTTATTAAACTTCAAAGCCATTTAGATTTTAAAATGTGGAAGGAAAAATCCCTTTAAATCCTAGATCCTTTGATGATGAAGTTGCATTTCTATGATGCTGTCCTAGGGAAACACTTAGAAATGCAGCTAGAGATTTGTGAATAGGGATATTTATGACAGCATTCATTATAAGTGCGAGATAACCCAAATGTTCACTTGGATAATTAACATCAGGTACATGCAGATGAAGAAATTTTATGTAACCACTAAAATGTTTGTGAGAAGTGTTTAATGACCTGATGATTTTTAAGCAAAGCAAAAGTAGGATATCAAATTATATATAATCTCAAGCATGTAGGAAATGCAAATAAATAAGACTAAATTATACTCATATGTTAACAGTAGTTATTTCTGAGAGTTGGAATAATGTGCTTTCCAAATTTCCTAGTGTACGAAATGGAAAAATATGGTTAGATAAAGTTTATAGGAGGCCATTGATTTTGACTGAGCTCCTGCACTAGTTCCAACAGACCAAGCCAAAATGGAGTCACTCACACTAAAGTAAAATACCACCAAGGCCAAAACCAAGTTGTTTATCTGACCCTCTGAGAAGTGAGGAGAGACAGAGATGAAAACTGGAGCCGCAGATGGGCCAGGAGGTGCCTCCTGCTTTAATTCTTACAAGGAAAGTAGTTTTTAATTTCCCCATCCTCTCCTTGTTCCTTGCTTGCTTCTTCCTCAGCATTTTTCTGTCTGTGAAAATTCACTGCCTTCCTGGCAGGGCGGAGTCCTCCGAGACCTTTCTGGTTCTGAAAAGATGAATTGGCTCCCAGTAATCATGGTAACAGGTGTCTGTAGACCAGGGCTGAAGGGGGTGACTGAAACTTGTCACCGACCCCTGGCTGGGCTTGAAAACCGACCAGAGTTGCCTCACATAAAGCAGTTCAACTACACGATGAAAATTCAGGTTGGGTGCTAATAGACCACACTGTTTCTCTGAAATGCTAAACCTTTGATTCAAAATTTAAGCAGTAATAAAAATGGGCATGCATTGTAGCTATCACCCACTTCTCTTCAGAATCCAATTATCATACCAGCTGCCCCAGGGATGGAGAATGAGAAAAAAAGGCACACTTCCTGAGGGCTAAGGGATTCAAGAGCCGCTGAAGCTCTCTTGAGTTTGTGCTTGCACAGGCTGTGAACAACCTGGAGAGGAGGGCGATCAAAAGCCGGGAGCTCGCCGGCGCCACGGCTCACTAGGCTAATCCTCCGCCTAGCGGCGCCGGCACACCGGGTTCTAGTCCCGGTTGGGGCGCTGGATTCTGTCCCGGTTGCCCCTCTTCCAGGCCAGCTCTCTGCTGTGGCCAGGGAGTGCAGTGGAGGATGGCCCAAGTGCTTGGGCCCTGCGCCCCATGGGAGACCAGGAAAAGCACCTGGCTCCTGGCTCCTGCCATCGGATCAGCGCGGTGCGCCGGCTGCAGCGCACCGACTGCGGCAGCCATTGGAGGGTGAACCAACGGCAAAGGAAGACCTTTCTCTCTGTCTCTCTCTCACTGTCCACTCTGCCTGTCAAAAAAAAAAAAAAAAAAAAAAAAAGCCGGGAGCTCAGCGGAGGAAGTGAGCTTTCCAGCGGTGGCCAGGGCGGGGCGCTGCATTTCCTGGGACTACCCTGCAAAGGGGCTTCTAAAGACCAGAGCAAACCGGAAGTTCTCCCGCAGAGCTGCTAAGGATGCTCACACAGCCCCTCCCCAGGGGGCACTTTGACGGGCACTGTCTGTGTAAATCAATGATAAAAAGTAGCCTTCTTGAGCTGTCTGCACTTTCCTCAGAAGGGGACTGAGAAGCCTGGTCTCTGGACCTCTGAGGATGCCTCCCCCCCCAAGCTGGCATAAAGGGAGGAGCTGCAGCTGAGTGGCTGGAGATATTCTACCACACAGCCTTGGTTTTCTTGTTCAAGCCCTGATTTCTGGGAAGGGTTTGTGTTTATGTTAAGATCTATTTTCAGAAATGGGCCCATTTGTAAATGGGCTGCCTGTACTGCAAAATGATACATATGATACAATCTGGGGTTTGAGAAACAAGGTAGTTAATTAAACAAACATAACAGCAAAATAACCCTCTATTGTTTTGAAATAGTAGATTCAAAGGTTGCCATTTAAAAAATTTAATAATTAATTAATTAAAGATTTATTTATTTGTTTGAAAGGCAGAGTTACAGAGAGGCAGAGGCAGAGACAGAGAGAGAGGTCTTCCATCTGCTGGTTCACTCCTCAGATGGCCACAATGGCCAGAACTACACTGATCCAAAGCCAAGAGCCGGGAGTTTCTTCTGGGTCTCTCACGTGGGTGCAGGGGCCCAAGGACTTGGGCCATCTTCTACTGCTTTCCCAGGCCATAGCAGAGAGCTGGATCAGAAGAAGTGTAGCCGGGACTAGAACTGGCACCCATATGCGATGCCAGCACTGCAGGTGGCGGCTTTACTCAATATGCCACAGTGGCAGCCGCTGCCATTTTTATGACTTACTCAATGGCTCAATACAAATTTAATTGTTTTAAAAGAGTTATGACATAGCACTCCTTTAAAATTCTCCTTATTAAATGGATAAGGAGATAAAAAAAGAACTCCTGATTCATGGGTATGCTCGTGACTGGAGGAGTTTGGGGCTCTAAGCAGTGTCAGATGATGTTTGAGCTACTGATCCGTAGTGTGTGTTCGCATCTTCACAGAACGGACTGGAGAACAAGAAGACTCGCATTTAAGGGGCTTCTTAGGTGCAGTCAAGTTATGATGTCGACGTTTGAGTTTTCTGTGTCACAGTAATGACAACGTTCTCATCTTTTACCACTGAATGTGTAACCATTCCACAGTGTTTCTGTGCGTGCATATACTGTCTTGTTTATGGAGCAGCCCTGCATGGTCATTACTGTTAGCCCTGGTTTTTATATGGAGATAAAGAAGCCCTTCAAGTTGAACTAAACTGACCCAAATCATCTAGACACAAAGTGAGAGGGTCCCCAAAAGTCAAGTAGCTTCCCTGCCACATCCACTAAGCTGCCTTCAAGGGCTGAGAATAGGAGAGCTGAGAAAGAGGGGACTTCGTCATTGCTCTAGAACACAGGGCTGCGTTCTCTAGAAACAGGGGCGGACGGTGTTTGATTGGATCAGATTTAACGGGAGTGGAACACTGGGGCAAGGTTCAGCCAGGGCTGGGACGCGTCCAGCAGCAGGAAGCATCAGCTTGCCTGTGGCTGAGGGCTCAGGTGGAGGTGGACCGTGTGCACAGGGCCTGTTGTGATGCTTGTGGGGTTGTAAGCAGGACAGAGACATTGCACATTCTGGAATAGGAAGGCAATGGAATGGACGCTGAAGAGTCCCAGAGGCAGTTTGGCTCCTAGCTCATCCCTTCCCCCATCGTCTCTGATTCTCCCTCATCCCCTGATATAAGGGATTATGTATCTGATTTGTGCTTGCTGATTTGTGTTATGGATTTGTGCTGACCCTCCCTTCCTGTCTCCTTCCCTGCCTCCATCTCTTACAGCCCAAGTTCAGCCTTTATCACCTGATCACTAATACCTCCTGATTATTCTTTTTTCTTCGACTTTTTTCCACCCGAATTCAACCTCAACCCATAACACCCTCTAATTAATTTTCCTGAGACACTTTGATCACACAACCACTCTGACCCCACAATGCTAATAACTGCTCCGGCCAGTTGGACAAAACAAAACAAAACCTTTTCCAGCATCGCATTCAGAGGGCTGCTGACCTTTGCTTCCCGCTTGCTGGCTTTGGTTTCGAACAAACTATTTGCTAGAAACGCCTTGACGTTTTCGCCTCCAAATTTTTGTTCAGATTCCTTCATGCGGCAAAAATGTCTTTTCTTCTCTGCCGTACCCATCAGACCACATTTTCAAAGCCAAACTCAAATCCACTTGCACCATCGAGATGTCTCTTAATGCTTAGGTGTGTCATGATCCAGCTTGGAAAGACACTTCCACTTTGTCACCAGCCACAGTCAGAGCCAAAGGCAACCTCGTCCTGGCATCTCCAAGAACCAGAGGGAGGGCTTGATGATGATATGCTGAGAAAGGCCTGGTGGGAAGGGATGGTGAGGAAAACAAAACAAAACAAACCACAGAGCGGTTGTGCAAAAAAATAAATAATAATAATAAAGTGAGGCTGGAATGTTGCCGTGAGATTTATCATAAGAGCGATAGAGAAAAAAGTGGAATGAACTTGAGGTCCCCAGAAATAGTCACCAGGAGGAGGTGAGAGCTCCAGGCAGGATGATAGCACGGATTGCTGTTATCGCTGTCCTGAAGTGCCCTGTTTGAGATAACGTGACCGGACTGTCATACAATCGCAGTTGTGATCCTCTCTTTGAGGATGTGGTGTGAATTCTCCAAGGAGGGCATTATTTTGGAGCCTAACACAGTCCCAAATTCCTTTAAAAACGGGAGGTTTTAAGCAGGAAACATACAAGCCTCTTGCAATTGTATAATCAGCATCCCTGCTTAGGTGGTTATCCCATCTACTCGGAGGGAATAACCACTTCTGGCCCATCCCGCCTTTCACAAACCTTTCGGCAGGGGCTTTGATCAAATCCCACGCAGCTCAGCCTTATCATTAGGAGCATTTTACAGCACATACGTATCACATGCCATGTGTTAGTCACAGTCTGTCTCCAGGATTACAAGTCCTGGAGTCATGGTTTATAATTTTGAACTTTCAGGACCACATGTAATATCAAGGCTACAGCGTTTGTGACTACAGAATATATTGGAAGGAACTCATGGAAATGGCATTTGGCTAGAGTTGAAAGCTGAGTTTTTGCTGTTTGTGAAGATCTAAGAGAACCTTGGTTTTTGTTTTCTCCAAAGGTCCTTCTCAGTTAACGGCGTAAGATCCAATTATGCCTCTTAGAGGAATGAAGGGTTGAGAAAACCCAGCTTCTATTGGGATCTTTGATTCTACAGAATAAGATTTCCCCAAATCAGCACTTACATGACCAGACTCTTCCCTCTGGGATCTGCTTGATGGTTGTAACTTTTGCATTTGCCTCGCAAAGCCACAGACCTATTACTGTAAAACACTGCAATTTAAAATGTTTTAAAAGTCTGATGTTGGAGCTGATTTTGCTCATTATTGGGTCAGGAAAGAGAAAAATCCTACACGTCTTTTTATGTCCCCTGATACCTTAAGTGAACCGGAGTTTTAATCTGTTCTCTAAGACTGTAGTATTCTAGGCAGACTCATTCTTTTACAGGTGAAATCATCAGAAGTCACTAAAATATTTTGCTCTTAAAGATAGAGAAAGAAAAAAACTACAATTGTCATTTACCCAAGTAGGCAGGGGCCACCTGGAGAGCTTTGTGTAGTCTGATTCTTTGTATGAAGGGGAAAGGCCAGCTCTCTTCCCAGCCACATCTCTGAAACAGATTAGCTGGGGCTGCAGGTATCCTGCCTGCCTTATAAGTTGTAAGTCCTCTCTCCTCTGTCTGGTTTTGCAGAAATAACAAGGGCTCTAGAAGTTTACAAGCACAGTTTCTCTTAATTCGCTAAAGACATCGTATACAGAGGGAGCACTTTCTGCGGGTCAGAGGCAGGAATTGAGTTCACCTTCCTCTCTCTGGGAGAATTACAAGTCATGGACTTATCGTTGGTTAGATTATTATTTAGAGGCCTGAATTTCTGCCTCTCACGTCTGCATTTCCTGACCTCAGAACTATTCGCATCCTGGGTGCAGAAGTTCTTTGTGGGGTCAGCCTCTGCAGTGTGGGACAGTCTTCTGCGTCAGAAGCCGTAACCCTACCTTTCTCCTGGCAGTCAGGACCAGAGTCGTTTCCAGACATTGCCCAATGTTCTTTGGGGAGTGCGGAGAGAAATCCCCTTGGTTGAAAACTGCTGTCTAGATTTACTTTATATGGGAGTGATAATTTACTACAGCCTCCTTGTAGGGGTCTCAAATGCCTCTGTGGACTTCCTTAAATATTAACACGGCCCAGGCTGAGGAGCAGAAAGATACTCCTTGTTCCCACGGGAGAAGATGTGGTGAGTGGGCGTACAAGGAACTGTCTGCTGTGGACGCTGGCAGACATGTTTCCAACCGGGGGTGGGAGTAAGACACTCATGTCTGATCTAGGATTTTAGGGACTACAGAATGATCACATTTCCCAAAAGGCCCAGTTTCCTTTCATGTGCGTGCATCCTATAGCTTTAGGTGGAAATACCTTTGAGGCCAGCGCCACGGCTCAATAGGCTGATCCTCCACCTGCGGCACCGGAACCCCGGTTTCTGGTCTTGGTTGGGGCACCAGATTCTATCCCAGTTGCTCCTCTTCCAGTCCAGCTCTCTGCTCTGGCCTGGGAGTGCAGTGGAGGATGGCCCTGGTCCTTGGGCCCTGCACCCCATGAGAGACCAGGAGAAGCACCTGGCTCCTGGCTTGGGATCGGCGTGGTGCGACAGCTGCAGCGCGCCGGCCACAAGGGCCGTTGGGGAATGGAAGACCTTTCTCTCTGACTCTCCCTCTCACTGTCTGTAACTCTGCCTGTCAAATAAATAAATAAGAAAAAAAAATCCCTTTGAAAAGATCAACACCAGGTATGTTGGAAAATAGGCCATGGCAAAAGCCTACTTACACTTCACCCATTCTTCTTCCCATGGCAGACATCACTAATCAATCTTTATACTCCTTGTTGCTAAATCTAATGTCAAGTCTCAGCATCTTGTTTTTTTTAAGATTTATTTTTATTTATTTGAAAGGCAGAGTTAGACTTGGGGGATGGGGAGAGATGCAGAGAGATGTTCCAACTGTTGTTTCTTCACTTCCCAAACAAATGTCTGCAGCAACCAGGGCTGGGCCAGGCCGAAGCCAGGAGCCAGGAACTTCATCCACATCTCCCACATGGCTGTGGGGGCCCAAGCTCTGTGCTATCCTTTGCTGCTTTCCCAAGTGTGTTACAGAGAGCTGGATTGGAAGTGAGGCAGCAGGGGGAATCAAACTGGTGCCCTTATGAAACGCCTGCATTGCAGGATGCGGCTTTACCCACTAAGCCACAGTGCCAGCCCCATGTCATCATTTCTGAAGTCAGACTGGAGAGATCTTTGTCTGTTGCATCCGACTTCAACATCTTCACAGCCACTTTGGTCACACGGTTGTCATCCTCGCTTTTCAATTGCTGCCAATTATTTTAAGGACAGTGGTATCTGGCAGTGAAATCGAGCCTGATGGGAAATAGTAACACAAACACCAACGAAAGTACAACTGGAAAAGCTGTACATTTTTAAAAATCTTAAAGACCGCGTTGGTTTGTTTCTTTGACACTGATGGTATGGAGATTTCTTCTCCCAAGGAAATATAGTCCCTGAAGTTAAGTGAGACAGGCTGTTTGTTTGGGAGGGTAGAACATTTATTAATATGAAAAGAATAGATTTCATGTATTTCATAGGTATAATTTCAGGAGATGGGAAGGGCTGAGCTTCACTCTGGCACATCAAGGCTGCCCACAGAGCCACATGTGTGTGTCATGTGAACACGAGGAGAAATGAAAAATGAGGGGTGGGCTTTTGGGGCTCTCCTGCCAAGGGGCAAGCAGGACCTAAGGCATCTTCAAGGGTGTGGGTTGCTGAGTGAAATGGGAAAATTCACCCCGAGGCAAGAGTTTGCCCAGGGAAAAAGAAGTGCCTCCAACTGGTGTTGCTGGTCCCTGAATTCATGGGAGCCAGAAACTCCATTTCAAGCCCAGAGGCTCTAGAAAATCTACCAAACGCCTTCAGCAGAGTGAACTAAATCAAAGGGAGTCATATTCATTTTTGGGCCTCACTACTGAGTCAGGTGGGGCCTAGCTATGTATACTGAGTTCAGTTCTGTTTTTAAACAAAATTCCCTGGTGATTTTGATGCATGCTAATTTAAATACTAAGTTTTGAAGCATGTTTGTTCTATGTTAATTTGCATAACCCAACCCCCACCCGGCTTGTTAAAAATGCAGTGGTTATAGGGTGGGGCATAAGTTTCTACCTTTGCTGATGTCCTTCAGCACAACCCAGTACCTAAGGTGGATAAAAGAACTAAGATTTCTCTGAGGAACAACGAAAGAGAATGAGACAGTGCTGTCTCACCCAGGAGCACCTGGCCTTGAGGGCGTAGGGCTATCACCAAGAACAAGGGGAGGGTGCAGTGAGAATAATAGCAGGTGCAGTGAGAGTGAGTCCCCTTGAGTGGAGAAGCAGAGGCAACCCCAGGGCTGGTGACCCAAAGCTTGTGAGCAGTATAAGCGTCCTTGGCACTAGATCCTCACCTGCTGTCCAATTCCCAGGATACTGTGGATTCTGGAGATGGGGGGCTGTGGGCTCCCAGTTTAATACCACCATCACCGTTAATCATGCTTTGGGCTGCTGCCATGACACTCATGACCAGGACAGCAACAGTGCTACAAGGAGGGGTCTTCATGCCTGACAGCCTTCTAACTCGCAAGTGCCTTCACCCACAAGGGAGTTTCCATGAGCTCATCTTGGACCCGAAAAGCCACTCTCCAACTGACTCAGCAGACTGGGTTCAGAATGACTCTTAGTTATTCCAGAAGTCAAAACCAGTCTTGGCAGCAGGCATGCAGCCTAGCATTAAGATGTCTACATCCTGAATTGGAGTGCGTGGGTTTGAGTCCTGGCTCCAACTCCTGACTCCAGCTTCCTGTTAATGCAGACTCTGGGAGGCAGTGGTGATGGCTTACATAGTCGGGTCCCTGCCACCCCAGCGGGAGACCTGCACTGAGTTATTGGCTCCCTTCTTTGGCCTCCCCAGGCTCCAGCTTCTGCTGGTATATGGTGAGCGAGCTAGGGGATAGGAGCTCTGTCCATCTCTCTCCCTTTCTTTCTGTATCTCTTTGTCGTTTTCTCTGTATCTCTGCCTCTCAAGTAACTAATTTAACAAATCACTCTTTAAAGGTAAGAAGCTTTGTTCTAGAGGCTGTTGGGAAAAAAATAGCACATGGTTTTCTATTTGTAAAAACTTATTTACTGGAGAGGCAGAGTAACAGGGAGAAGGAGAGAGAGAGAGAGAGAGAGAGAGAGAGAGAGATCTTCCATCTGCTGGTTTGCTGGTTCACCCCCAAGTGGCTGCAATAGCTGGGGCTGTGCCAGGCTAAAGCCAGTGAAGCTAGGAACTGGGAGCTCCACCCTGGCCTCCCATGTGGGTGACAGGGACCCAAGTACCTGGGCCATTTCTGCTGCTTTCCCAGGCACTTTAGCAGGAAGCTTGGTGGGAAGTGGACCGATCAGGACTGGAACCAGGCACTCTGATAGGGGATGCCAGCTTAACCTGCTGCCCCACTGCACCACAGCACTGGCCAGAGACATGATCTTGAAGGTGGCTGCAAGCAGCCATGCTATGCTGGGCCTAAGAGCCCTTAGGTGGGCAGGGACAAGAGTCTATCTCGAGAAGGCGTCAGCACCCCTGCCAACGGACAGGCTCCACTAATCTTGCTCGGTATTCGGAGGTCCTGCCCTGCATGGCTTAATGTAAACAGATCACCTGGGAGGATGGTTTGATTAGGGGGCGAGGAGGATGTGGGAGGTTCCTGGGTATCTGGTGAGGAGAGGGATGGGGAAAGAGAGCTCCAGTGAGAGACTGCCTTGTTGGCAGTTCTCTTGAAGGTCACCTCTTCAACCTCTCACAAAACCGCTCCATTGGAGGGAGCGGGAGAAGGAGGCTGGTGACACAGTCGTGGTTCCTGAGTCAGCCCACTCACCATGGGTACGGAAGCCGACTCCATGAAATGCTGATTATCTGTCAGGAGAAACAGTTTAGCCTACCTGATTTCAGAAACAAACTCAACTCCTGGGCAGACGCTGCTTTGCGCCTTCCGCCACTTACATTCATAATCGCCCAGTAAGGGCACACGAGACACTCAAGACGTGGTCCTTTTGAAGGTGCCGATATATATACCCTTTACTCTCTAAGCCATCACACCTACGCACATAGCGAGTGAGTTACAGTCAGAAAGGTGCCAGGAGTGACATTTCCTCCCTCTAATTTTAGACGCCTGTGCCGCTCTGGAGAATGGCATGAATCTTCAACATAAAAATGGTCTACCCCATTCCAGCTGTTTCACGTTGTTCTTCTGTTTTCTGTGGTTATTTTATCAGCTCAGCTCCCATTGTTTCTCCATGATAAACTGTGCTCTTATTCATTTCTTTATTTTATGGAGTGCAGTCATAGCAATTTCCTTGTCCCGGTTCCATTCACTTCCTGGTAGTATTGTTTGAAGTCTTCAGACCCTGATCTGTAATCCAACTGTTTCCCTAATATGTGGGAAACGGCAAGCTGCGTGTTTATGTCGTAAACAATCCCTGCTTTAGTTTTCCTTTTTCTTCAGCTCTTTTCCCATGAAAATTTTGGCAAGAGCCTAGCCCGTTTACGAGTGCTCAGCACAAACCTGGTGTAGTATGAGCATTCCGGGAGTGTTTGGTAATTGAATGAAATGATTAGGATTGGCCTGGAATATGATAGTGGTATCACCAAGTCAAGCTGAAAAGTTAGGGAAAGAAATCCCACCAGAATTATTGTCATGTTCACTTCTTAGTGGGTTCCTTAAACCGGACTTCCCCGTCCCATGCCCGACTTTTCTCAAGTCCTAGTTTCTACCCACACTTCCCACCATTTCACAGATAAATTGAATCTCTCTTGAAGTCATCTGACTGATATCCTTCTGCTTCCCCCCGCTCAGAATTCCTCTGCAGGGCTCTGGTCCTTTCTGCCTTGCCTCTGGGCCTAGAGCCAACACAGTTCTCCCTTCTGAAGATGACCCACACACCAGTGCCTAGATCATAGTCTCTCCCGTAGTCATTCAAGTCACCATCGCTTTCCTCACATCTCCCCTCTCTGCATCCAGCTCCTCTTTCAGCTATTAATGATGAAACAGGCTCCAATTTGAGGATCAATTCAAATCTGTAATTTTGTCCACACAATGCCCTGTCTTTGACCCTCATCAAAGAGCTCCCTACCGTCTTGGTCTTTGACCTCTCGTTTTCAACGTTGCCTTCCTGAAGAAGTCACTCATGCATTCCTTATTTTCTTATCTCCTGTTCCTTTTTCAAACACACTGTAAGGCTCATCTGGCCTCTAAACTCCTCCACAAATGTTCAGAGCTAAGATTCTGGCTTATTATAAAGCAGATAGCAATGTGAGGGTAGAAAACAAGCAGAGAAAAATTGGAGGTGGAGAAACCTGTTAGTGGCAATCACACGTCTGATGAAGCAAGAGGCAATGGTGATCTGCCACAGGGGCATGTCAGGTGTCAGAATAGGAGAGCTCAGGTAGAAAACGCTGCACTGAGCAGATTGACAGGTGCATGCTACTAGGGGGGCCCGGTGTGTTTTGAGCTTGAGTGTTTAAGAAAATGTTGGCATCATTCAATAGTACTGGCATCACTGGAGGAGAAACTGAGAGCAGTGGGGTGGGGTTAATGGGGAGATTAATTCTAGACATGTTGACTTTGTGAGGATAGTTAAATGGGGGAACAAAAACTGAGGTTTGGATCTAGGGCTTGAGGAAGAGATGGGGGTTAGAGACACTGAACCGTGCAGGAAGGAGTGTTTGAGCTGTAACTGTGAGTCTCCTGGAAATGGATATACGTTTAGATAGAGCTTTGCAGAAATCCTGTATCTCAAGGATAGGTAGAAAATCTTTAAAGGAGAATAAGAGGAAAAATTCAGGATCTTGGAAACTAGGACTGGTTTCCAAAGAGGAAGCACAGTCAATGATGCAGAGTCCAGTGATGGAGCGGTCAGGTGGAGGCAGGAATGTGAGGAGCCCCTGAACCTGCCAGGAGAGAGAAGTTGCTCACTCTTGTGTCCCACAATAAGCATCCAAACGTGTGAGCAGGCTGCTCCCTTTTTAGGAACCAGATGAGATTCAGCAGTGAACAGCAAGTCCTGAGCCTGCCTTCCTGGGGCGTACTTTGTAATGACAGTGGCAGAAGATTAAGCAGGAATCACAGTTCAGTGTGGTGAGTACTGTACCACAGAGCATCAAGATGTTCTTTTTTTCTTGCCTGTCTTTTAAAAAATGTATTAATACAAAAGGAACGAATTTCATGTATTCCATAGGTATAATTCTAAGAATATAACCATAATCACCTCCCTCCTTCTTTCCCTCCCTTAATTCCCCTCCTTCCTTCCCTTTTTCTAATTTTTCAAAAACGTAATTTTAGTCTACTCTGTAATTCCAGGTTTAATGCACTACTAGCCATAATATTCAACAAGTAGAAAGACTACAGTTATACAGGGATATACACAAGGGCTAAAACATGAATCAAATCTCAAGATGTCCATTTTATTCCTTTACATTTTTGTTGTATATTAATTACTACATATCAGACAAAACATATGATATTTGTGTTTTGGGGACTGGTTTACCTCCCTAAGCATAATGGTTTCTAGTTGCATCCATTTTGTTGCAAAAGATTTCATTTCTTTTTTAAAATAGCTGAGTATTATTTAATAGTAAATATATACTCTCAAATACAAATATAATATCAAATATCAAACACACACACACACACACACACACACACACTACGTTTCCTTTATCCAGTCATCAGTTGATGGACATCTGCGTTGATTCCGTATCTTAGCTATTGTGAATTGAGCTGCAATAAACATGGGGGTACAGATAATGCTTTCACATGCTGGTTTCATTTCATTTGGGTATTTCCCAGGGGTGGGGTGGCTGGATGGTTGGGTCATGTGGTGGATGTATTTCCAGATTACTGAGGAATCTCCATGCCGTCTTCCACAACAGCTGTACTAGTTTTCATTCCCAGCAACAGCATTTTAGGGCTCCTTTTCCCCCAGAAGCCGGATGTCCTTGACTCCAGTATCAAGTGGGTGGGCTGGGCACCTGTGTGTCTTCTCCCTACCCGGGAGGGCTCTGGCATCAGCTGCCTGAATCTCAAGCTGGCTCAGCCCCTTTATTAGCTGTGTGGTGGCCGCACACTGCTCATCTGCTCCCTGCTCCTTCCTCAGTGCTGGGACCAATGATGATGACCCACCTACTGTGTTTGCTCCATACCTTTGTGGTAGATTGAATATGCTCAAACGTGCACCGTACTGGAGCAGCGACTCACACGTAAGAAGCCCCTCATTACCACCCACCCAACCTCGGTGGTGTTCATAGCAGCCTAAGGAAATAGGACCTGTGGGCACCCTGGTTTGCACAGAGCAGGAGACAGGTGCAGAGGGAGGTGGGCAGGGTTCCCAAAGCCACAGTGCTAAAAGCCATTGCTTTCTTCCTCTCTTCACCTTTTTGGTGAGGGCGGGATTTTGACGTGAGGCTTATGCATATGGCTGAATCCAGGACACGTGCCACTGGACGGCAGTTTACTTGTCACTTGTGGTCACAGCCTGGGGAGGAGGATGCTGCACACCAGGCTGGCCTCCCTGAGGGTTCAAGAACAGGGTGAGCAAGCAGAGCCTGGGGAGGCAGCTTTGTAGCAACAAGAGGGTAGGGTGGCCCCTGGTTCTTGCGAGGCTGGGATTCGCCTGTTTGAATAATTCTGTGGGCTGACAGGAGACTGGATCTGAAAGTCACGGGTGAGCAGGGGCTGTGCCCAGCCTCCTTCCTTAGAAGGGTTGCTTAGTGAGAGGATCTAATCTGAGGGAGCTGAGTGAGGAGGGCAACCTGTGGTCAGGCCGCTGGGAGCCTCCCGATTTTATCAGCTGTCTAAAATAGCACTTGGTGTTGAACTCTTATTTCAGGCCTCACACCTCAGTGGCCCATTGGGGATTCGGACAAGCGTAGCCTGGGTTTAGCTCTAGGCTCATCTGCACTGTCCTGTAAGCAAAATGTAGACCATATGAACATGTCTCCTGTGCTCCATCTCCCCACTACGTGTTACACCCGCCCCTTCACCTGTAACTCCCTCTTGACTCTGAACTCTGCCTGTTGAAACGCTGCCTGTCTGCCAAGGCCCACCTCAAATGTCAGTTACCAAGAAGCTTTCCCTTTCCACAAAGCTAAGTCCCGCCCCCTCCACATTCCCAGGCAGAGAGGAAAGGGTGTGTCAGGAAATCACGGTTAACACTCCAACACTCCACCTCTGCAGTGTATCTGCTGCATAAAGGGGGGATTAGTTGGGCTCGATCACCCCATCTCTTTGAAATGCATGACATGTTATTCTGAAAACACAGGCATGGTGTGTTAGAAGACCCACAGCAGGTATGCAGATCCTGTCTCTGCTGACCCCTGTATTATTATGCTGCTACTCTAATTACTTGTTCATTCCCAACTAGGCCATCAGCTTAAAGAGAGATGCTATTTTACTCTCCTCTTTAGCCACCCTGGCCTAGCTCCCTGCTGCTCACCATCACTCCCCAATAGGGGGATTTTCACAAGTGGCCAAAGGAATGCTTAGCATACGTTGCTTGGCAAATCAGAAAGGCCACCTAGGACAGGTGCTTCATGGGCCTGTCATACATGCCATTGCTTAAACAGCTGATAAAGTTTATACTCCAAAAGCAAACATACCAGGCATAGGACAATGGTATAATTCCATATTATACAAATCTATGTTATAGTGAAAAGGTATGGCATATCCAATCCCAGCACTGATTTTAATGAGGGGACAGTTTTCAAAATCTCAGGGCAGTGGGGATGACAAGGAGGAAGAAAAACAGGTGTCAAAAATGTGTCTGAGAGCAAGGGGTGGCACTGTTGTGTAGTGGATAAAACCACCACCTGCAATAGCAGTATCCTACGTGTGTGCCAATTCCTGTCCTGGCTGCTCCACTTCAGATCCAGCTTCCTGCTGATAGCCTGGGAAAAGCAGCAGAAGGTGGCCCAAGTCCGTGGGCCCCTGCGTCCACGTGGGAGACCTGGATGAAGTTCCTGGCTTCTGGCTGGCTCAGCACTGGCCGTTGCTGTCATCTGGGGAGTGAACCAGCAGATGGAAGATTCTATCTCTCTCTCTTTCTCCCTCTGTAACTCTGCTTTTCAAAATAAATAAGTCTTTAAAAATGTGTTTGGGCTTCTAAGGCAAAATTTGCTTCATCATAATTTTAACAGAGGCTTGGGAGTGAGAAGAATATAAAATTCAACATATTATTTGTGCTATTTGATCACGAATAATGTGAAATACATATTAGGGAAAATATGTAACTGTCATGAAGAAGAGATGTTTGGATTTCCTAAAGGCTTAAAAGACTTGTGTCATACTGTTTTTTCCTCACTAGTATGATATTTAATGGGGAGAAATGGATATATTAATCTGGGAAGAGAATGGAAAACATGTCTGCGATTTATTTGTCTTCTCACTATGTGTGTGACTTGGCACAAAACAAGGCATCTCACTTCTATTTCTTTTAGGTTTTCTATGCACAAGATGAGAGGCAGTACCGGCTGTCCCCAAGGGACCACACTGATCATCATGAAGAGACCAAGGGGGTTTTGAGGTCACTGAATACATATGTTTCCAAATAAGTACAAGGTGGGAAGGAAATATTTTATGTCATTCTCAGTATGTGTGGGGGGAGGAGGAGGTGACAATCTTTAGTCAGCTATCCTCCTTGGCCAATGGATACGTTGACTTAACATTGTGTAATGCCACCTGTTTTAGAGCCTTGCTTTAGAAATGTCACTTGTCAGAAAACTACATAATTGAATGTAATTATAGATGTATGAAGGAAACCAAATAATTCCCAGAATCCATGGATTCCTGTCCAGGCATGGAATCCTTTTTACTGTGGGAAATATTGGACAGTTTGCTGCTGTAAGTGCTTTGGGTATATACCAAATTGGTCCAAATTTCCATAAGCTATCAGTTAAAAATTTCCTTTCAATGAACTGAATGTACTTTGGAAATTACTGAAGCCACCTGAAACCCTTTGGAAACAAAACAGTAAATAAATGTCCCACTCAACAGATGTATGAATGACACTATCTGCTGACATAATTTGCCACCTATTGAATTGTTAATATTTCGATGACTGTCAGTTTTTTTTTTCTTTTCTAATGACAGGGAAGGAGCTAAAGACATTTGAGACATTTGAATTAACTGTGCAAATGCAAAAGTATTAATCTTTCCAGAAGCTGGTATGTTCATTAGTATCAGTAAAGCTTTTTCCATGGCTATTTGTAGAAGCGTAATAGATGACAGAAAAATAGAACACTGGAATGGGCATTTGGCCTCACAGTTGAGATGCCCACGTCCCATATTGCAGTAGCGAGATTGGAATCATCTCTGGCTCCCAGTTCTGGAGTCCTGCTAATGCACACCCTGGGAGGCAAGAGGTGATGGCTCAGGTAGCTGGGTCCCTGCCCCCACATGGGGGACCTGGACTCAGTTCCCAGTTCCTGGCTCCTAGCTTCAGCCCAGCCCAACCCAGCCAAGCTCTAACTGTTGAGGACATTTAGGGAGTGAACCAGTGAAGGAGAAATCTCAGCCTCTCTCTCCCTCTCTCTCTCTATCTTTGCCTCTTCAATAAAAAAGAGAGAGAGAGAGAGAGAAAGAAAGAGAGAGAGAGAATACAGACTAAGACAAATATATTTTAATTACAGCAAATAAAATTTAAGCTAGACTTCACACAGCACCTCTCCCCCTGGTAGATAAAATCTGTAGGGTTTTTTGGGACTTACTTATATCCTAGAAAGATTATGATTAGAAACAGCAACGAGGAACTTGGAGTGGGGTGAAGAGTATTAGTGAATTTTCATGCTTTTTCTTTTCTTGCAAAAAGGAACTATCTAATGTTTAGAGTTGCAAGTGACATTCTGGAGAGGTTTATTAGCAGTCTTCAAAGTTGTTTTCTTTCTTTTCTTTTTTTTTCTTTTTTTTTTTTTTTTTGACAGGCAGAGTGGATAGTGAGAGAGAGAGACAGAGAGAAAGGTCTTCCTTTTGCCGTTGGTTCACCCTCCAATGGCCGCCACGGCTGGCGCGCTGTGGCTGGTGCACCACGCTGATCTGAAGGCAGGAGCCAGGTGCTTCTCCTGGTCTCCCATGGGGTGCAGGGCCCAAGTACTTGGGCCATCCTCCACTGCCCTCCCTGGCCACAGCAGAGAGCTGGCCTGGAAGAGGGGCAACCAGGACAGAATCCGGCGCCCCGACCGGGACTAGAACCCTGTGTGCCGGCACCACAGGTGGAGGATTAGCCTAGTGAGCAGCGGCGCTGGCCCAAAGTTTTTCTAGAAAGGTGTTGGAGATGGGCATTGGCAGCCTTCTCATCTGATTGACTCAGTATGTGAAAGAGGGCTGCACGTGGCCAGAGGTCAGTGGTCTCTGTGTGCTATGCTGGATAATGGTGCGGGGCTCCTGGGTGCACAGAATAACTTGAATAACGATCTTCATTTCAGAACTGAGGGAGGTTTAGCAGAAATCTACACATTATAAACTAGGAAATCCTCCTGGCTGAAAAGCTTCTGTGCAGTAAAACTCTCGCGCTAAGTTTCTTGAAGTTTACAATTATTTTATTATAAAGCTTCTTGGGAAGATGTGGCTGCATTTATTATTCTAACGCCAGTTTTCAGTAGAAAGCCACAAGATATTGGTAACAGAGAATTAAAAGTGGGAGCTAAACATTTTAATGAATGCTCACCATAAACATAGTTGTGTTTTTGGAAGGGGAAACATAGAAATTGGTGCAGTCATATTTTCTTTCTTTTTTTTTTTTTTTTTTTGACAGGCAGAGTGGACAGTGAGAGAGAGAGAGAGAGAGAGAGAAAGGTCTTCCTTTGCCATTGGTTCACCCTCCAATGGCCTCTGCGGCTGGCGCACTGTGGCCGGCGCACCACGCTGATCCGATGGCAGGAGCCAGGTGCTTCTCCTGGTCTCCCATGGGGTGCAGGGCCCAAGGACCTGGGCCATCCTCCACTGCACTCCCTGGCCACAGCAGAGAGCTGGCCTGGAAGAGGGGCAACTGGGACAGAATCCGGCACCCCGACCGGGACTAGAACCCGGTGTGCCGGCGCCGCAAGGCGGAGGATTAGCCTAGTGAGCCGCGGCGCCAGCTGCAGTCATATTTTCAAGGCCTAACTTTTTCTGATATAAAAAAGCATTTGCAAGTTCACATGTCGATTTTGTTATGCTAACCAAATCTGACTGGTGTTTGAGCCTGAATCATGACATAGGGTCTATACCTGGAGCCATCTTTGTGTCCCCAGGGCCTAGCGGAAGAGTAAGATAGTTGGGGTCCATCAGTGACTGCTAAGCAGCATAAATAATTCCAAGTCACACAAAGCCTGCTTCTAGCCAATAGTTCCAACCCCATTTCCTATTAAATCTTTTATTCATGTACCCAGTATCCATTTCACTCGAGTAGCCGGGATCTTCTCTCTTTTTGATACTAAATTTATAAAGGCTTTGAAGCAATTATTTTGTTCTTAAAATGCTTTCTGGTACCCATATATATGGAAGTGAAAAAGAGGGAGAAAATTGGTATTGAATGATTCTGTTTGTGAATGACCAGAAGCTGAACCCAATGGATACCATTCTTATCCTGCACGGCTTCACATTTTTGGACCGCACGAAGCTGTCCCGGCAAACAAGCTGACCCACAGCTGACATGGAGACCGCTGAGAAGCACACCTGTCCTTGTCACTCACCGGCACATCATCAAGGCAAATCCTGGGAGGTCGTCAGTAACAGTGACACCCAGGAAGACGCTCCCATGCAGTAGATCAGTTTACTTGTGTGTGAGCAGAGGAGTGTCCCAGTGTCTTACCTGGTAAAGTGCTCCAGCTCTGTGTGATTCAGTCTGTCTATTCCAAAGGGGAACGTGGTGATCTGCTGACTCAAGGATATAGTGAGCATTGTATTAAATACCATATTAACGCCGGCACCGCGGCTCACTAGGCTAATCCTCCGCCTTGCAGCGCCGGCACACTGGGTTCTAGTCCTGGTCGGGGTGCCGGATTCTGTCCCGGTTGCCCCTCTTCCAGGCCAGCTCTCTGCTGTGGCCAGGGAGTGCAGTGGAGGATGGCCCAGGTCCTTGGGCCCTGCACCCCATGGGAGACCAGGAGAAGTACCTGGCTCCTGCCATCGGATCAGCGCAGTGCGCCGGCCACGGCGGCCATTGGAGGGTGAACCAATGGCAAAGGAAGACCTTTCTCTCTGTCTCTCTCTCTCTCTCACTGTTCACTCTGCCTGTCAAAATAAATAAATAAATAAATAAATAAATAAATAAAAATACCATATTAACATCCCTACTTTAAAAGTGAAACACAAACAACCCTTTGAATGCTTTAGTGTGTAAGAAATGCAGTATTTTTTTTTTTGCCCTTATTCAGATGGTTTTGAGAAGAAGAATGAAAAGTTATAAATTCCATGAGGCCAGAGTTTGTATTTCTCCCTTTGCCTCACTGCTGGGTTCTTAGAGGCTAACAGAGTGCCAGGCATACATTAGATGCTCAAGCAATATTTATTCAATTAGGTAGAGTGAGATAAATGTGCATATAAGATTGTGTTTATGGCTGCATATTAAACACTTTGATTTTTTCTTCCATTTTTTCATATATCTTTTCAAATATTTATAAGCCTCCTTTTTATGTACCTTAAATGGACAAGGGTACTTCAAAATGTTCATGGAAAATAGAATTAAAATGTAAGTTTGTCATGGTACAAAAATTTTTTTTGAAATCCCTGCAGCTTTTTTCCTAGTATGAATTTTCCACAAATGTTCTGAAAACTCCTCTTGTGCAATAATTCCCATTTTTTGTACTAAAGTGAACTTATATTTTGATTCCGTTTCCCATGAACATAATGTTGAGGTGCCCTCTTATAATGCCCTTTACCAGGTACTACTGGACACACAATGAATAAGAAGGTTTGAAGGACTTGGAGTATTTCTTAATTATTCTTTGTTAACTTACTTATTACCCACTTAACAAATGTTTGCTTTTCCTTCCATAAAGTGTTGATCACTACCGAATTTTGTTCTGAAAATAATCCTATGTCAAATGTTATCCTTTAATGAACCTTGCAGTTTGGAAGTGAAGACCAAGCGGTAAAAAACAGTGCAAAGGATCTAACTGATCAAAAAGGGTAATAATACGGACCATTAATTCCTAAAAGCAGAGTATTCCACTGAGAAATATTACAGTATAGAAAGAACAGGTCTAATAAATATCACCTTAGATGCTGTCAAAAAATAGTGGATATCAAATTGGCTAAAGGAAGATTTAGTTATAAGACCTTTTGAGATAAAAAGTTTGAAGAGATAATATAAAAATACAACTTGTAACTGATTTCATTGTGGTAGCTAAAATAAATAATCATTGCATGAGGTGAGCTGCTGTCTGGTAAAAATAGAATCTTTTAGTCTTGAACTTTCAAATTACCTTTATGCATTAATACACTTAAAAGCTTAAAACATTTGACTTCTCAGTATCAAATGCTTCTTAATGAATATAAACCATTTAGGAAGAAAACATGAATCCTAATAGATTCCAAGTTGAAATTGGAAGGAACATTAAAGTCGTTTTGTCCAAATTTTCTATCTTCTAGAAAGGAAATTGAGGTCAAGAGAGGTCGGTGATAGATTCAGTGTTACATAGCTGGGGCACATCACTTCTACTTTAGTATTCTTTACACTGTGCAGCCATACTTCCATTTCACAATAATAAATTATGTTTCTAGTGCAACACAATCTTGCTTGATTTTGAGTGGTCTAACTTAACCCAGTGAATTCACTAGGTAATTCCTATACAAACCCTCAAGACTAGAGCTCCGCCTGAAATCAACTGGAATGTATCTGAACTCTACTGCCAGACAGTATTTGTTTGACCACAACAAAATATCACTGATTTGAAAATGATTTGAATTTAACTGTGATTTGCACAAAGAATGACTTAGGTTGTTTTGTAAATAATTGGGTCGAGTCAGTGAGAAGAAATTCAATTTTATTCACCAAATGTTCCTCACATTTGACATACTCCTAATAAACATTTAACTTTATTTATTCAACCTAAGGCACTTGTTGCAGATGGGGGAATTGAAGCTCAATGAAGATTCTAGAATGGATCAACTGTTGTTCAAATCACCATCTGCATTTTCCTCCTATGATGGTTACTCTTTTGTGTGTCAACTTGGCCAAACTCTTGTGCCCAGTTGCTTGGACAAATACAAGCATAGACATTCTGTGAAGATTTTTTTAATATGTGATTAACATATAAATAAGCAGAGTTTGAGGAAAGCAGTTTAGCCTCAGTGCGAGTGGGTCTCATTCAGCGAGTGGAGACCTTAAGAGAAAGACTGGGGTTTCCTGAAGAAGAAATTCTCAAGACAGCAGCATGGAAGCCTTGGCAATGTTCCCAGTGCTGCCCTGCGTAATCCAGACTCAAGACGATAACACTGAGTCTTCTCTGATCAGCCTGATCAAACCTGCCAAATCCACAATCTTGTGACCCACGTCCCGAACATTTCCGTGTCAATGTAGCATCAATGTCCAGGTCCATGACCATGGTTGTAGGCATGTGTATGCTCATGTCAGTGTCTATTTCTGTACGTCTGTGTCAATGTCATGATCAATGTGAGTTTCTATGCCTATGTGAATGTGCGTCTCTTGTCTATCTCTGTGATTCTGTTGATTCTGTTTCTGTGGAGAATCTTGACCAATACTCCTTCCAAGCTCTCTCTGCATACTTTCTGGTGTCCTACAGCTGGATTTTGGGGTTAAAAGGACACATGTGGAGCCCATAGCCCTGCAGAATCACCAGTATCACTAGCCCTCGAGTTGTCAACCTCACTTGAGGGAAAAGCATTCAAGGAGGCCACATATTGCAAAGAGATCAGCGTGCGCGCATCAGAGGAGGTTTGTAAGATGTAGCTGCTCATGCCTGCAGGACAAGCAGCACCCACAGAGAAGTCCTGAGAGTCCGCCAGGAAGGCTCCAGACGGAATAAATCGGACTTAGAACAACAGAATCCACGAAGGAAATTTTAAGGAAGAGGAACTCTGCATGCTTGCATAACTAAAAAGAAGACATAGAAAAGATATTTTGTAGGATACCTTTTTAGAAGGAAAAATGTAGTCCTCTATCCAAAGAAAAACATCAACGCTGTCTTGAATAGGAAAGAATTTTGATTCTGAACGAAAAGCTTTAATGAGCGACAGATAATAAGTGTGAATTGAAACTAATTGGTGTTTCAGATCACTGAACTGGTTGAAAAACCATTTGCGATGAGGTCTGTATAAGTTAACAGTCACTTTTGAATGCCTAATTAAACATTGTTCTGTCCCTAGTGAGAATAAAAATTTCTTTTCTCGCTCATTGCACTCTACTTCACCAAGTGATTAGAGTGGGGAAATCAGAACAGGTTTATTTTTTGTATGTGTGGCAAAAGTGCCTTTTCCCCCAGCGTAGGCTGAGGTAGGCTTATATAGACGGGGAGGCTGCCTTGAGGGGAACACACAGCATGGCTAATTTGAGGAAAAATACACAAGATTTTTGCAGAACAGAAAAATAAGAGAGACAAGGTGAGAGTTGGCTCCATGGTGGTTGATTTTTCCCCCCTATCCTGGGAATAATAATTAAAAGGGCATCAATAAGAGGATTTAAAAAATTATGCTGTTTGGAATTAAAGGATAAAGGGAAAAATGTTTGCAATGAATTATATTCAGGAGAGACCAAGGTTTAATACTTAGAGTTTCAGGTCTGGTGTAATGGCGTAGCAGATTAAGCCACTGCATGCAACACAGGCATCTCAAATGAGTGCTGGCTCCAGTCCTGGCTGCTCCATTTCCAGTTGAGCTCCCTAGTAATGTGCTGGGAAGGCAGCAGAGGATTGCCTGAGTGCTTGGGCCTCTGCACCCACAGGGAAGACCCAGATGGAGTTCCAGGCAGTCCTAGCTTTGAGAGCATTGGGGAATGAACCAGCAGATGGAGGCTCTCTCGCGCTCTCTCTCTCTGTCTCTTCTTCTCTCTCAGTTACTCTGCCTTTCAAATAAATGAATAAATCTTTTTTAAAAACCCCTGTAATTTAATTTCACTGTTTGCAGGAGCCCCTAGAATTCACTGATGAAGGCCTTACGTAGACAGGCTGGTAGATGGATTCCTGGGAGGGACGGGAAGACTTGCTCTGAGCTGTCACCCATGCAAACATGTTTTTGGGGTGAGGACCTAGAGAGCTATTCTGGAAATTGAGTAATTTCTTAAGGAATGTTTCTAGGACATGCTGCCTGCAAGATAGAGAGACTCTAATGAGGAATCTGCTCCTTCCATTTCCTCTCCATCCTGGCCCTCCCACGGTTTGATGCCTTTGCATGAAGCAAGCAGTTACTTCCACTAGCACTACCACCAACAGCCACATACTCATTAAAGGGAAAATTTGTTATTTCTATAATTACCTTCTTGAAGCATTCTCTACCTGAGCATAAGGTAGGGGAAAGGTATCCCCCTCCCCATCATTTCAGAAAACAAAAAATTAAAATCAATGCCACAAATGTTAAGAAAAAGAGAGAATTGACTGTTGCTATTCTGGGATACTCTCCAGGTACTTGTGCAGTTCTTTATTGTGTTTGATGAAACAAAGGATAACCAGTCACTTCCTAGAGGGGGATGGAGAGAAAGGCAGAGTGGGGCTGGGGGGAGGTCAGGAGCCAGCTGAACGAGGAGGAAGGGCAGAAGGAGCAAGGGGACTGTCCGCCAGGGCAGATCATCTGAGTTTTGATTGTTTTCCACCTCCTTCTTCTCTCCCCCTGAAACCCCAAGTAGAAGTGGCAAGTCTTGGCATTCAGGAAGGTTAAGATAGAATATTTGCACATGCACCTAACATACTTACTTAGACTTGTGTATTTATCTTTATTTTCATTACATTATGGCATTTCCTCTCCTTCCTCGTTAGGTGCTCATTCCTTTAAATGGCACTCTTGGTTTCTTATGCACTATGTGTTTGCTATAATAGCTGTTGATTGAATTAAGCAGTAACCATCCTGATTTCTGGGACCATGTTTTCTACAGCCTACCAGATCATTCCAATTCATTCTCTTTTCTTTAACAGATTGTGGTGTAGGTGATTTGGCTTTTATATCTTCACCACAACTGGTCAGCCCAGTCCTGCCTGCCACATTTAAACCAATGGGTCCACTTCTTTAGACATCTGAGTATAACTTTACTTTGAAAAGGTCAAATCTTTCTCATTTAAACCTAAATTGCTTGATTGGACCCCAAAGCAACACTGCTGGATCAGACTCTCACAGTCATTATTTCAACTGGATTTGATCTAAAACTTTATTTTCACCTTCCCCCACACCAAACTAAGTTATACTCAAAATCCCAGAATGACTGCAGGTCCCCACAGGGCACAGATTATAAAGGAAAGAAACCATCCAAGCACCTACAATGTTGAAAAAGGAAAGGGAATTTGGAATTGAAAGAACCAGGAGAACTCAGAGCAAAGCTGGGTACAAAGAATGTAAACGCTTAAAACAAAGAGGGAGTGTCTGGGTCTAAGGGTGAGCAAGTGTAAAGAGAAGAGGTTTACTAAGCACACAATTCTGAAGGCCTAGGAGCATGGTGCCAACATCTGCTCGATTCTGGAGAAGGCCACACGCTGCATAAACTCAGGGTGGGGAAGGAGGAGGGAAGCAGGTCCATGCCCAAGAGCATATGTGGTTGGGGTTAGGAGAGGGAGCAGAGGGGTGGGGGACTAGAAGGGAAGCAGGTCCATGGGGTTAGGAGAGGGGGAACAGAGAGAGAGAGAGAGGGATGGGGAGATCTGCTGTCTGTTCTTTTCTATTAATTTTCTTTACATGAGAGAGAGAGAGAAATTTCTCATCTACTGGTTCACTCCCCAAATGCCCACAATAGCCATGGCTGGTCCAGGTCAAGACCAGAAGCTAGGAACCCAGTCTGGGTCTCCACATGGGTGTTAGGGGCTCCAGTAGTTGAGCCGTGATCTCTGCTTCCCAGGATGCACGTTAGAGAAAGCTGGAGTCAGTGGTGCAGTCAGGACTTGAACCTGCACAGTTAATTCAATATGAGATACAGGCACAGCCCAAGGGGCATCGTAACCCCTGTGCCAAATGCCTGTCCCTGACATCTCATTAATCCTATCAAACACTGCATGGTGGCTTCTCTCTTAGACCTCCTTTACCTTAACTACTGGCCATATCTCCCACTGAAGGTTAGAGCCTCAACATATAAGTAAGGAAAACTACTCAATGCATAACAATTGATCTTACATTAAAAATACTGCTTATTCCTCATTTTCATGGTGTGTCTATCTGTGTGTCCTGAGGGTGTACGCAGGGGTAATTAGTGCCTGTGATATTATTGCTCTGTAAAATATGTCTCCATTAAAAATTTTATATTCTACATTTTAAACTTTTTGTTAAATAATTTTAACACAGAATTTACACAGGTCATATGTAATTTCCCATACTCTTCACCCAACTTCCTCTATGTCAGCACCTTACATAACCACAATACTGAGGCAATGAATGATAACAATATAGACCACCAATTATAGACCACCTCAGAATTTCAACAATTCTTCAAATATGTTTCTTTTTTGTTCCAGGATCCAATCCAGGATCCCATATCACATTTAGTTGTCCTATCTTGTTAAAATGCTCTAACTTATAACTATGTCTCAGTTTACTTGTTTTTTAAGATTTATTTTATTTTAAAGACAGCAATACAGACGGAGAAGAAAGAGAGGGAGAGAGGGAGGGAGGGAGAGAGAGAGAGAGAGAGAGCGAGCGAGCTAGAGTGCTTCCATCCACTGGTTCACTCCCCAAGTGGCCTCAATGGCTGGAGTTGGGCTAGGTAAAACCAGGAGCCTGGAACGGCATCCAGGTCTCCCACATGGGTGCAGGGGCCCAAACACTTGGGCCATCTTCTGCTGATTTCCATTAGCAGGGAGCTGGATAGGAAGTGGAACAGTCGGGGCTCGAACTAGAGCTCATATTGGATGCTAACATAGCAGGTGACAGCTTAACCTGCTGTGCCACAATACCAGCCCCCCGTTTCCTTGTTTTATAACCCCAACACACTGAACCTCTTCAATTTCGATTTGTTACTCCTCCAAAATTTTTTTTAATAGGGAGGGATCTCTCAGTGTTTATGCCATTTTCTAAATTGACCTATAGATACAGACATATCCAAGCATTGGGCTATGCACAGAAGTCCTGATCTTTTTGTGTCTTTGTGTGGAACTCTGAAGAGTTCCAAGCAGAGTGACAACAAATGTAGTATACTTCTGCCTTACACAGGTACAATTAAGTAAGGAGCCAGTTCTGCTACTCTACTGCAATTCTTCTGTATTCAAATAACTCTAAGCAAACCCAAAACAGCTGGAAATAACCACATGCCTAAGAGTGAGAGACACTGGTTGAGTGAGTGACCAAACCTGGGTCTAATTAGTGGATGCATGCCTTGTGGAGACAGTGGTTTGGGAACTGGGATACAATAATAATGACTAATAACATAAAACAGTATTTACTCATTACTCTGAACTAGGAGTTGTGCTAATTGCTTTACATAAATTATTTAATTTTTTCCTTTCAGCCATGTCTTGAGGTAGGAAGAAAATTACAGACCTGAATAGTTAAATCATTTTCTTTGATCGTATAGTTTGGGCAGCGTTAAAGTCTGGAAGAGGGATTGGTCTAGGGCTTAGTAAACAACAGTCGAGAATACTATACAAGTTGGTTCATCCAAGAATGGGTATGATGCAAAACGGAATCTGGTGGCAAGAAAAAAAAAAAAGTGGATGAAATCCTGGAGGAGAACCACTGAACCCAGGACTCTTGGAGCAGAAACATTCCTTAGAAATTATCCAGATTAGCTACTGCCCAGTAACTTATTTCTGCATTATTTTTGTTCTAGATAAACAACCTTTGCTTAATTCTTTTATTAAAAGATTTTTAAAGATTTATCTTTATTTGAAAACAGAGCAATACACACACTCACACATCCACACAGAGGGAAGAAGGGAGAGGGAGAGAGATCTGCTCCTTTCCCAGGTCCATTCACGGGGAGCCCAGGGGAAAGTGGAGTATCCAGGACTCAACCCAGTGCTTTCATACGGAATTCTGGCTTTGTAGGTGGCAGCCCAACCCTCTGTACCCAATGCTGACCCCAAAGGTTATTTCAAGGTCCCATGGAGAGTTGAACTCAGATTGCAAGAATCTGAGTCCAGAGTGCTGACCCTTATGCCATGGGTCCAATCACTGCTTGCTTTTTTTTTTTAACCAGAAAGTCCAACTTGTTTTGGGGTTATTGGGATTGTTCAAGCCTTTCCCCTTGTTTTGGTCTAAAACTGGTTTAAAAAATTGGCCTCTCTTGGAAGCTCTTTGGAATTAGCAAGATAAATATGAATGTTTTTTACATGATAATCCCTCAAATACTTGCAACATTCTCCTTAAGACTTATCATTTTTATTTGCAAGTACTTCAGCTGTTTTTCATGTGATGTAACCAACAGGCTTCTTAACTATGCCGCATCACTGTTACTTGTTTAGAGGTGGGCAAATCATGGCAGACTATTCAAATTTGAATTTGACACGGAAAGCAAATGAAAGCCATTATAATTAAGGCAACTTAGATGTCAGAAAAAAAAAAAAAAACAGCTGGGCCAGCCTTAAGTAAGCAATTGAATGTGGGAACATAACCCACAGGAGAATCTTGTGTGTTTAATAAAAGTCTGGGAAAACTCAAGGTAATATCATCTCAGTAATTACTCCTTTTGAGATTTCCCTCAGAAGAGCACGTAATGTAGATTTCCTGAGAATATAATCTGGAGCACATCTGAACATTTATAAACTGGATTCTGCCTGGCACTTCAAATGTTTTCCTACTTAGGAGATTTGATTGGCAAATGAGACCTTTATCTTTTGATGCTATCAACTGACATCCTGCAGAAAAAGTGGGATGATGGATTTCTTGGAACATGGGATCATTTTGTAATTTTACCTTTCTTTCCTTCTCTTTCTCTGCTTGTCACTGAACCCTGAAATAGAACTTGCTCTGTCAGTCCTCCTCTCGTTTGTTCTTTTTGCACCAACACGATTACTGCAGATGCGCATACCGTTAGGTTCTTCTTGAAACTTGAAATAGTTGAAACAAGAAAGGAGCTCTTCCAAATACGTTTAAAACTCTTGGTGTTTACACTGCTATTTTCAATAACATCTTGTAGTAGAAAAAAACAAAACCATATCAAAGTAATGTCTTTTTTTGTGAAATGCTAATTAATCTATAAAGTTAAATGCTTGATACTATTAAAATTGTGAAACGGTTGAGAATAAAACCAAGTTATCCATAACCTTGAATTCTAGCCTTAAATTCCCTTTGTAACTCTCCTGCAATGTCCTGAAATGCTGGTAGTTGTAATAATTCGTGGCTACCCCATTTCTCAAGGGCCTTAGAAATTCAAAGGATTCTAAACTCTCATAAGACAATGAATTATACCCACTTTTAGGAAGGTGAAGTCAAGGTTTTGAAATATTTTAGGATTCCATAGTCATTGTAAAGAACTAATCAAAGCAGTTAAATTCTTAAGTCTTCTTAAATTTGTTATTTGACAAAAATAGGAAATGACTGAATCTAATAACTAGTAGTTTACTCCATTGTGTTTGAAAATGGGAAATACATCTTTATTCTTAATGGAAATTTCTCTTGCAGAAATTCTTCAATTTGTCCCCAATGAAACTGAAGATACCAAAGTTTTATCAGAATACAATTGGGATGAAGTTTACCTGAGTAACTGATATGACACAAGAAGGATGAACACTGCTTGCCACAGAAATTATTTGAAATGTTTATGAAAAATAATAAAGAAGACATGCCCAGGATTTTGTTGAATTATTTTTTAAAGATTTATTTATTTATTTGAATGTTAGAGTTACACAGAGATAGAAGGAGAGGGAGAGGGAGAGGGAGAGGGAGAGGGAGAGGGAGAGGGAGAGGGAGAGGGAGAGGGAGAGGGAGAGGGAGAGGGAGAGGGAGAGGGAGAGGGAGAGGGAGAGGGAGAGGGAGAGAGTCTCCGCTAGTTCACTCCCCAAATGGCCACAGCAGCCGGAGCTGTGCCGATCCGAAGCCAGGGGCCAGGAGCTTCTTCTGGGTCTCCCATGCAGGTGCAGGGGCTCAAGGACTTGGGCCATCCTCTACTGCTTTCCCAGTCCATATCGGAGAGCTGGATAGGAAGTGGAGCAGCCGGGACTTGAACTGGCTCCCATGTGGGATGCCAGCACTGCAGGCGGTAGCCTTACCCACCATGCTACAACACTGGCCCCAGATTTTTTTTTCAAAGCAAGATCAGGTGTCAGAATTTAAATGAAGAATGTTTCTGGATGTAGCTTATCATTGATCAAAAGAAATGACTGAGAAAATAGCAGATACACTTAAAATACTCTGCTAAAATTCTTTTAAAATTATTATTATTATTTTTTTGACAGGCAGAGTGGACAGTGAGAGAGAGAGAGAGACAGAGAGAAAAGTCTTCCTTTTGCCATTGGTTCACCCTCCAATGGCTGCCGCGGCCGGTGCCCTGCGGCCGGCACATTGCACTGATCCGAAGGCAGGAGCCAGGTGCTTCTCCTGGTCTCCCATGGGGTGCAGGGCCCAAGCATTTGGGCCATCCTCCACTGCACTCCCGGGCCACAGCAGAGAGCTGGCCTGGAAGAGGGACAACAGGAACAGAATCCGGCACCCTGACTGGGACTAGAACCCGGTGTGCCGGCGCTGCAAGGTGGAAGATTAGCCTATTGCCTGCGGCTCCGGCCCTCTAAAATTATTTTTTAAAAACTAGTTTTTCAACACTACTAGTCGAACAATACCCTATACCTTGTGCGGTTGTGTGAGTGCAGCCTGTTGAAATCCTTGCTTAGTATATACTAAGTTGATCTTCAGTATATGAAGGTAATTGAAAATGAAACTCGATGAAGGGCGGGATGGGAGAGGGAGTGGGAGAGGGGAGGGCCACGGGAGGGAGGGAGGTTGTGGGGGGGAAGCCACAACAATACAAAAGTTGCACTTTGTAAATTCACGTTTATTAAATAAAAAAAACTATATAACAAACAAAAAAAGAAAAATAAAAAAAAGAACTTAATACTTTACCCTTTTAGTATTTTTTATGTTCTACTTAAAACTATTGGTTGATCTCTGTAATTAATACACAATTACTCTTAGGTGTTTAATTAATGCTATAACTAGTACTCAAATAGTATTTTACACTTTGTGTTTCTGTGTGGGTGCAAACTGTTGAAATCTTTACTTAATATATGCTAAATTGATCTTCTGTATATAAAGATAATTGAAAATTAATCTTGATGTGAATGGAAGGGGAGAGGGAGTGGGAGAGGGGAGTGTTGTGGGTGGGAGGGAAGTTATGGGGGGGGGAGCTATTGTAGTCCATAAGCTGTACTTTGGAAATTTATGTTCATTAAATAAAATATAAAAAAAACCTAGTTTTTAAGGTACAGGACTCTAATTCTTGAATACTCTGACTTCTTGGTGTATCGTATGAGTGGTTGAGTTCAGAAAAAAAAAAAAAAAAGGCAGTAAAACAGTAAATCCGTTCCATTGGTCCACATGTCTATTTTTGTGCCAGTGCCAGGCTATTTTGATTATAACTATCCTGTAATATGTCTTGAAATCTGGTATTGTAATGCTCTGGCTTTGTTTTTATTAAGATTGCTTTAGCTACTCAGGGTCTCTTGTGTTTCCATATGAATTTTAGGGTCATTTTGCTAGATCCAAGAAGATTGTCCTTGGTATTTTGTTTGGGTTCGCATTGAGTCTGTTAATTGCTTTGGGTAGTATGGACATTGGAATGATATTAATTCTTCCAATTCATGCACATGGAAGGTTTTCCATTTTTGTGTGTATGTGTCTTCTATTTCCTTCCCTAATGTTTTGTACTTTCATCATAGGGATCTTTCACATCCTTGCTTCAATTTATCACAAGATATTTAAAAAAATTTTGTAGCTATTGTAAATGGTTCTGATATTACCAGTTCTTTCTCAGCCATAGCATTGTTTGTGCATATACATACACTTGACTTTTATGTGTTGATTTTATATCCTGCCACGTAAAATACTGCTAGCCTTCAGGGATATGAAAATAAAACCCACAATGCTGTCTTGCCACATGCCAGTTGGAATGTCTATCATCTAAAAGTCCAAAAGTAGCAAATGCTGGAAGGGATGAGGAAAAAAAGTTATCCTAATACATTGTTGATGGGGATATAAACTAGAACAACCATTATGGAAGGCGGTATGGAGATTACTTAGAAATCTGAAAAGTCATCTACCATATGACCCAGCCATTCCATTCCCGACAATTTACCCAGAATGAAATGAAATCAGGTTAGGAGAGAGTTGCCTGTACCCCCATGTTTATAGCAGCTCAATTCATAATAGCTAAGCTATGAAATCAACCCAGATGTCCATCAACTGATGACTGGATAAAGAAAATGTAGTGTGTGTGTAATAACACAATCATCTTCCACAGGGACCAGAGCCCTGTCCGTGTGTCAGGCATCCATACCCGTGGTTTACAGCGTGTTGTGTGCACTTGAAGTGGTTTCCCCAAAAGCTTATTGGGGTGTGGGAGGAAAGTGTTAGAGCACTGAATTTTGTTTTTACTAAACAATGAAAGAAATCAAGCATATTACATGTTAAACATATCCATGGATGTTTTACTAAACAATGAAAGAAATCAAGCATATTACATGTTAAACATATCCATAGATGCTGTGCCCTTCCTCTGCTTACACTGAGTGGTGGTTTTATGCATCCCATTTAATGTGTTGTGCAGGCCCACTGAGCTCTTGCAAAGTGGAGGATGTACCAGGGGCCCATTCAGCTTCCCGGAAGACTGCAGGTGTACTGGGTAAGCAGATACCTTGTAAATTAACCCTTTAATGGAGGACTTTGATGTTTTCTGAAAGTAAAGCAAAGGTCAAAGTTAACACTAGTAAACATAGCAAAGATTAAAAAAGAAGTAGCAGAGTAAACTGTTTTCCTATTATTGAACTCTGTCAGTCAAAAAAACCCAAATGATAAAGCAAAAAACCTGTGATAATAATAATAATGATAGTAGTCATTTATTCCATATCAAGACATTGATTCTCCAAAACTCAAAACTAGGAAGGCATTTGTCTCTCTCTCTCTTTTCCTTCCCTCTCCATATGTAATATTACACAATGTATGTATAATAAAATAATACATTCCAGAATTAACAATGACTCTTTACCCAATTGTATGTTGTGCCTTTAGATATACAGATAATGATGCACACATATGGAAGATCTTATTTTATTTTATTTTATTTTTTTAATTAAGATTTTTAAACTTTATTTAGTGAATATAAATTTCCAAAGTACAGTTTATGGATTACAATGGCCCCCCCCCATAACTTCCCTCCCACTCGCACCCCTCCCATCTCCCGCTCCCTCTCCCATTCCATTCACATAAAGATTGATTTTCAATTATCTTTATATACAGAAGATTGATTTAATATATATTAAGTAAAGATTTCATCAGTTTGCACCCACACAGAAACACAAAGTGTAAAATACTGTTTGAGTACTAGTTATAGCATTACTTCACATTGGACAACACATTAAGGACAGATCCCACATGAGAAGTAAGTACACAGTGACTCCTGTTGTTGACTTAACAATTTGACACTCTTGTTTATGGTGTCAGTAATCTCCCCAGGCTCTAGTTATGAGTTGCCAAGGCTATGGAAGCCTTTTGAGTTCGCCAACTTCAATCTTATTCCAACAGGGTCATAGTCAAAGAGGAAGTTCTCTTCTCCCTTTGGAGAAAGGTACCTCCTTCTTTGATGGCCCCGTTCTTTCCACTGGGATCTCACTCGCAGAGATCTTTCATTTAGGTTTTTTTTTTTTTTTCCAGAGTGTCTTGGCTTTCCATGCCTAAAATACTCTCATGGGCTCTTCAGCCATATCTGAATGCCTTAAGGGCTGATTCTGAGGCCGGAGTGCTGTTTAGGACATCTGCCATTCTATGAGTCTGCTGGGTACCCCACTTCCCATGTTGGATCATTCTCTCCTTTTTTTACTCTATCAGTTAGTATTAGCAGACACTAGTCTTGTAGGTGTGATCCCTTTGACTCTTAGACCTATCAGTGTGATCAATTGTGAACTGAAATTAATCACTTGGACTAGTGAGATGGCAATGGTACATGCCACCTTGATGGGATTGAATTGGAATCCCTGGCACATTTCTAACTCCACCATTTGGGGCAAGTCTGATTGAGCATGTCCCAAATTGTACATCTCCTCCCTCTCTTATTCCCACTCTTATATTTAACAGGGATCACTTTTCAGTTAAATTTAAACACCTAAGAATAATTGTGTGTTAATTACAGAGTTCAACCAATAGTACTAGAATAAAAAAATACTAAAAGGGATAAAGTATTAAATTGTACATCAACAGGACAAGGGATGATCAAGTCACTGTTTCTCATAGTGTCCATTTCACTTCAACAGGTTTCCCCTTTGTGCTCAGTTAGTTGTCGCTGATCAGGGAGAACATATGATATTTGTCCCTTTGGGACTGGCTTAATTCACTCAGCATAATGTTTTCCAGATTCCTCCATTTTGTTGCAAATGACCGGATTTCATTGTTTTTGACTGCTTGTATAGTATTCTATAGAGTACATGTCCCATAATTTCTTTATCCAGTCTACTGCTGATGGGCATTTGGGTTGATTCCAGGTCCTGGAATTGCAGTGCATCAGTGGGGCCGAGGGGAGAATCTGGAATGGTTGGCACAGGCAAGCCTTTGGAAAGGTCAAAGCTTTCCTGAGAATGTTGCAGAGCCCCGTGAGGGCAGAGAACCTTCTTTCTGTCTAGGTGCCATTCAGAGGGCTCATCTGGCTGCCGATGGAGTGGGTGAGGAAAGACCAGCTTCAGGTCTTTGTGCCCTAGGAGGCTTCTAGTCTATGAGAAACGGGGGTGTTCTTGGACGGCGTAAGACACCCTTGAAAGTAAGAAGGAAACCAACACTCAGCACTTGCTCTATCCTGCACTTAGCCAGAATAGCTAACAACCTTACATAACAGGCATGCTTATTTTTTGAAAAAAGATTCATTTGAAAGGCTGAGTTACACACACACACATGCAGCACACATGCACACAGGTTGAGAGAGAGAGATGGAGGGAGAGAATCTACCATCCACTGGTCCACCCCCCAGATGATTGCAATGGTCAGAGATGGGCGTGCCCAAGCACTTGGGCCACTTCACTGCTTTCCCAGAAGCATTAGCAGGGAGCTAGAGTGGACGTGGAGCAGTCAGGATGCGAGCCAGTGCCCACATGGGATGCCGGCACCACAGGAGGAGCTTTACCCAGTGCTGCACAGTGCCCGCCCCATAACAGGCACACTCCCTTTAAAGCATGAATTACCAATCCTTATGGCTCTACCAAATTACAGAGGCAGGTTCCTAATCCTAGATGGTCAAGTCCATAACCCAACCTCACTTCCTCATTTTCTATGATTATTTTGTAAAATAAAGATCATTCAGTTCTTCTGCTGAGTGGCCTGTGACTGGGTGTAGTATTTCCAGTCCCTTGGGGAACTCCAATTTCATGTAGGAAGTCTCCACAAGTGCCTAAGACATGCTTACAAGTGTAATCATCATCTCCGAGAAAGGCCATTTTGATGTCATGCGTGTGTGCAAGACACAAACTTAATCCCAAGATGGGCATATGGCAAATCTGAGTTTTATAATCTGGACTACACGATACATAACTCAATAATTAGGATATAAAATATCTTGAAACATATAAATGGTTAAAAAAAGAACATGGAAAACACGACTTTAAAGAGACATAATGAGTCCCATTTGGGAGAAAGAAAAACAGACAATAAATCAGTTGAAAAAATACAGGCAAGAATCTGGATAGAATTATCTCAAATGAGTTAATAGGTTAATTCAAAATAATATTTTAGGCTTCCAGCCACAGGCTCACAGATTCGTTAAGTCTGTGCTAAGCATCAGTTTTCTAAATCTGTTCTGTATTTATTTTACTGGAAATGAGTAAAGAGTTAAGACATAACTAAATTACTTTTCCATTAGGTGTATGTTGCACTGGTGCCATAAAAACAGTTTTCTCAAAGTTTAATTTATCAATTGGAGTGTAAGATTAAGATAAAGATACTCCCTGGACATACACAAATATACACATGCATTTATAAATATACATTTATCTCTCAAGATGCTCTCTCTGGTACTATGAGCATAGAACAAATTATGTCACCAAAACCAGTATTTGTTTTATAAAATGATTTCTAAGATAAATAGTTACTGGAATGTTTTCTACTGGCATTCTCTGATACTTCAGACGCAGACTTGGCAAGCTTAGAATCTGCTTTTTATTGTCTAAATCCATTTTAGCAATATTTGTAAACAGTAATAGAATGCCAAGTTTTGAACATTACAGATGGTTACATCTTATATTCTGAAAATATTCAGAAGTATATACAATATCATGTTTCATGTAAACATAAGTAGCCTTATGCTCATCCCCGAAAAGAAGAAAACTTTACCCAAAGAAGAAATGTTTCCAGACATTTTTATAAGTTACCTGATACTGTAACTGTACCCTAAGCACTGGTTTTTCTTATTTACCGTAACCAGACTGGAGAGGACATTTGTAATTTCTATGAGTATAGTAAAGTCATATCCAGAATATATTAAAAAAATTCTTACAAATCAATAAAAAGTTTAAAGGAACAATAATCCAAGGACTGCTCACCAACACTGGCCTGTAAGTGGATGCAAAATGAAAGTATTTTACATCTGTCCTATTGGCTGGTGAAGACAATGTGTATTATTCCCTAGTGGAATCGTAAATTCATATCATCTCTTTAAAGAGAAACTAAACCTCAAAAAAAGTTAATTTTCAATCCAGGAGCTCATTGTTGTTGTTTTTGGCTTTTTAGTCAAGAGAAATCTTCACACGGATTCCCAAGATGTATAAAATGACAATCATTGCAACATTGTATGTAGTAACAAGAAGTAGAAACAACTTTAACATAATTTTTTAGGGTAGTGGACAAAGAAACTGATTTAATTACACTCATGCAATGAAATAAGTATGCCACATGTATAGCACTAGTTCTACAAATAATAATATAGGACCAGGGGCTGGTGCTGTGGCATAGCAGGTAAAGCCGCCGTCTGCAGTGCTGGCATCCCATATGGGTGCCGGTTTGAGTCCCGGCTGCTCCACTTCTGATCCAGCTTTCTGCTGTGGCCTGGGAAAGCATAAGATGGCCCAAGTCTTCCCTTACACCCATGTGGGAGACCTGGAAGAAGCTCCTGGCTCTTGGCTTCAGATCAGTGCAGCTCCAGCTGTTGTAGCCATCTGGGGAGTGAACCAGCAGATGGAAGACCTATCTCTTTCTCTGCCTCTTCCTCTCTCTAACTCTGCCATTCAAATAAATAAATAAATCTTATAAAAAATATAGGGCCAACTAAAAAATGTAGTCGACTTTTTTTTTTTTGACAGGCAGAGTGGACAGTGAGAGACAGAGACAGAGAGAAAGGTCTTCCTTTGCCGTTGGTTCACCCTCCAATGGCCGCCGCAGCTGGCACACCGCGCTGATCCGATGGCAGGAGCCAGGTGCTTTTCCTGGTCTCCCATGGGGTGCAGGGCCCAAGCACTTGGGCCATCCTCCACTGCACTTCCTGGCCACAGCAGAGAGCTAGCCTGGAAGAGGGGCAACCAGGACAGAATCTGGTGCCCTGACCGGGACTAGAACCTGGTGTGCCGGTGCCACAAGGCGGAGGATTGGCCTAGTGAGGCACAGTGCTGGCTTTGTAGTTGACTGTTAAAAACAAGTCATAAAGGAAGTCAACATCATGAAAATATTTATTTAAATTTTGCAACACAGAAGCAATGGTATTCATATTTCATACACTCTCTTTCATGCAGGTGAAACAAAACAAAACCAAGGGTGAGCGCAATGAATAAAGGACAGAAAGAAGCTCACAGTTTCAATTTACAATGCTGAGTTCAATCTCTTCAAAATAAAAGATCTGGGAAAATATTGCAAAATGTGTGTATTTAATTTCTCTTACAGATCCATAATTGTGCTGCATTTTGGGGTACTTTTCTATAGGTTTGAAATATAACTAAGCAATTACAAATGTAACTAATTGGATAGGACTTTGATTTTAATGTACTGAAACATTCTGTTCACCTTTCCTCTTTACTTCCACATTCTCTGAGCGCTTCTCCTGAGTAAACCCTGAGCAAAGCCTGTTTTGATACCTGTAGGAGAGGGATTTGTTCCAATTGGACAAGTGCATTGTGGGGCGTCGAGTCTCCCTGAGAGAGCCCCTGATCTGTCCACATACACCAAGAGCAATGGAAGTCCCCACGGGGTAAGGGAAGTGACACGTCTTCAGCTCACGGGCAGGGGACATCTGTCTGAAAACCCAGAAGCCACAGAAGGAAGAGCTGGTGGGTGGAGCTGCTTGATCTTAGGGGCCTGTGGGATTTACGGGGCCAGGGAAATCAATGTAGACACCTCCCATCTACCAGGTCCAAGGACAACTAAGACAGACAGGGAGTGAGGCCCCACCTGGAAAAGGCCAGGACCTGGGCGCCAGCTGACAGCTCTGGGCAAGCTATTTGCTGGACTCGGAAGATGAGGGACTCACGGCAGGTAACAGAGCAGATGCCGGAGTAAGGAACAGTTTTGAGCAAACTCTGCCCATTGCACCCATCTCTCCAGCTCTGGTATCCACCTTGCATCGCTTCTTGTCTATCGTTAAATGCAAATGTGGTCTGTGATATGATGGTTTCAGCACTTTACAGGAAGAGGCTCTAGGCAAAATGCTTGGTTCTGGATGGAGTGGGTTGAGAGCCTGGGGCAACAGCAGTTACTGTGAGTATAGAGGAATCTCCTCCAAATCCGTGTATGTGACTCCATAAAGGTATGAGATTTCTAGAAATACTGATTCTCTCTTTGTTCTGATTTTATAAGGCCAGAAGTTGGTACCTCATGACAAGGAAAATGGAAACCAGTATAGAAAATTGCCAATGGGTTGTGTTCACAAATTGCATTTGACACAGGAAGAAATGTTTGAATTTGACTCTTGTGTGTTTATGAAACAATAATGGGAACTAAACTTGGGAAATTATTTAAGACATGTAACCCTTTTAGCCCCCTACTCTAAAATCTTGGCTATGTTTTCCCTCCAGCTTTTTCATGGTGAAACCTTTCATTTGCTACATGTCCAGTTCTGCATTTAGTTCTTCGTAGGGCTGAGTAAACCATTCATGATACCATTTCTTTTAAAAGTGAGGCATAATGTTTTCTCAGCAGCGTATCCAAAGTAAACAAATATGGAAACTTCTCCTTTGAAGACCCTCCATGAGTCTGTTGCTGGTTAAATTTTCCTTGCAGAAATCAAATAGGGTTTCCTGTTGCATGTTTACTGAGGCCTTTTTAATCCATAAAGTACAAAATGCAGGGCTGCAATTTTCCCATTTGTTAATTTTTCCCATTGAGTCCATTCCTTCCTTTTAAATATCTTCTTTCTTGTAGTCCACCTCGTTTAGCAGTACATATGAAGAATTACAAACATTCTTGTTAGATATAAAACATTCCAGGAAATTTAATTTCTTTAGTCATGGATTTCAGCTGTAATGATACTGTGCGTTTGTATAACATCCCCGCTATGAGAAATACGAACCTCTTTTTCATTATCTGGAGACAAGCACTATTATCATAATTTTGCATCCTATGTAACTGAGTCACAGGAAATGAACCAGAAATAAATCATACCTGGAGTGTAACTTGTAAAAAGGCAGAAAGGAGGCTCACGGCCCCGGCCCCAGGCAAGGCAACAAGGGCCCTGGAAGGCAACAAGGCTGGTTTATCACTCTCAGAGGAGGGGCCTCCCCTGCCTGAGTGGGAGCTGGGAGACGATGGGTGTGGTCAGGCGGCGAGCAAACCCCAATCACAAACACCCAGGACTGGTGCTGGTGCTGGTAGAACTGGGCGCGTTACCTCTTCCTTGCAAGATGCTGCCCGGGCAGGCAGCGCTGGCTGCACTTCCTGTGAGTCTGCGCCCCCACAGATTCTCTCCCACCACATCAGCATCCAAAGCCGGAAGTGACGTTTCCGAGGGAGAAAAGGAACTTCACGCAAGCCTCGGTGTGGTGGACCCTCCCTCCTGTGGGGTTGAGGTCAGTCTCCCTCAAGGCTCTTTCCACCTGGGAGTTGAGTACAGGATTCCTTGCACAGGGAACTCCCACACAGGCCCAGGAATGCCTGGGGCCCACCAGGAGAAGAGGGAGACGTGTTAGAAGTGATGGAACAGGGATGGCCCAGGGCGGTCCTCTTCCAGGCTGTAGCCAAGGCCCTCTACGGAGGGGCCTCTGTACGCTGCCAGTTTGGTGTTATTTCCATTGTTTATTTCTTGCTTCAACATTGCAATCAATGAATGACTCATGTTCCGGGAAAAAAAAATGCATGCTAATCAACCCTTGAAACTATAACCGCCAACCCTTACAAGCAGAGGGAGTGCTGTGGAGGAGAAACTGATGTAACTCGGATGTGGTATGGCAAATTGATTTCTCTGATACACCTAAAGGCCTATGCCTTCAAGCAAGCCTGCCGGCTTTGCTGACACTGGTCCTAAAGCCGATGGGCTTTGGCTTCCTCACAGGGGGAATCCCTGTACCCCAGTTCCCGCGTAAATCCATGCACCATGAATTTAGAGCAAATTACTGGAATTCTGAGGGTCTTTCTTCTCCGGCATTCCACCATTTTGTAGACTTAGCAATGGCTTGACTGTGGCAGGTTTCACAGACACACAAGCAGAAAAGAGCCAGAGAAAGGAGAACCTGCAAATACGTTGCCTTTTGTGGTGGCTCTCGACTCCAGTACAAGGAACTCTCATGAGAACTTCAAGAACGGAAACATACCATGTCTGTCATAAAAGGGAAAAAACGTCGCTGGACCAGCAAGCATTGCTTAGAACAATGAGAGCTTCGTGGTGCCAAGAGTCAGAACAAATGTGTGAAAGGGGGTGAAGGGACATTATAGCACCGAGCCTTTCACAGGAAAATGCTAACTAGACGGAGGGCTCCAGGTCAATATTTGGGTAAGGAAATATGCTTCAGTCTGATTCGAAGGCACTCTACAAAACACAAAATGCTTGAGAAACTTTGTACAGTGTACACAACAGGAAAAATCATACACTTGGAGTCTGGGGTGGCCATTCTCATGGTAATGAAATAGGTCGGGCAGTGAGCTGCCTTTGTGAGCTCTGGGGCTACACTTCAGTGGCTCTTGTCAAAGTGGGGAGGGCTAGCCTCACACAGTGGCTGCAGCATGCCTTTGTGTGCCTCAGCTGTGAGCTGCTCAGGTCCTCAATGGCCAGGCAGGGCACACTAAATTAGGGAAGATTGCAGCTTCATTTATCCACGACGCAATTTATAAACAGCGAGTGCATTACTTGCTTCACATTGTATTTGTTAGGGTCATTTTTTAGCAAAAGCTGAGCACATGGATGCACACAGAGGGCAGCTGTGCCTCCAGTCAACCCAGGAGGAAGAAAATTGCACACATTATTGAAAGGAAATTGGACGGATGGGTGCTTCCAAGGAGCGCAGCCTTCCACCTGCTCGCCCGGAACCACCATTTGGAGAAGTCAGTTGCACTCTTATCTGTTCTGCTAGGGCTTCCTCTACTCTTTCCCCACCGCCCCTTAAAAGCGGCATTTGGGTCTCGAGGGAAAATGCAATAATCCCAATCTTTGGTTTTGAGATTTTTTTCCAGTTACATGGAGAATCCAAAAGGGAAAGCAGAGAAATTCAACTGAAAGAAACAACAAAGGAAAGGTTTCTCCTTTCTCTTTAGCAATAACAAAGAGAGAGAGAGCAAGAGGGAGAGAAGGAGTCAGGAGTCTTCTATTTTAACACTTTAGAGTAGAATGGCATGTGCACATTGTCATCATTCTTCTGCCATTTATTCAGATGTGGAGGAACTCAGAGAATAATAATAGCTGCTGTCAAAGGTATTTATATTTAAAAGGTCTTTATGTAAAAAAATTTTTTTGTCAGGACTGATTTTTCTCGGAGAGGATCCCTCCATCGCCTAGCAACCAGTGTGGCTATCTTTTTAATAGATGCTGCATTTACAGGGGGTGCTAACCTTCCTGCGGAAGTATTTGCAAGTGCAGAGCCGGCAGGAAATTCAAAGCAAGTTGTGAAACTGATCCCAGAGCCAGCCTTGGGAGCGAAGTCTCAAGGGGTCTCTTCTTCTGGCAAAGCCGAATCCATGCGGTGTGTGCAGCTCCCTTCCGGGGCCTGCACGTGAGCAAGGACCCCTGGAAGAATCTGTTCTCAGAACTTTCATCATCAGAAAAGTAGGAAGACAAGAGAACCTGAAGAAATACCAAGATTTTGTCTGCCAAATTGCTATCCTAATGGAAAAATTATCTCCCAAGAAAGAAAACCTCTAGCAAGAGTTCATTTATTAAAAAAAATTTTTTGTTTGAAAAACAGTAATGGAAACATTTGGAATCCAATAATCTCTTTGGCTATTGCATTTTGTTTTTTTTGTGACATATTCATGCCTGCTAAAGCTTACAGTAGGGACTTCCTGGGTGTACCAAAAACATTGGCGAAGACTCCTAATCTCATCTGAGATAAGTATTGTGATAGATTTAAAATGAATCATCTGAGGCCCCAATGCATAGACAGAAAGGAGATCAAGATGGAAAAACCAGATTGTCTGTGGCAATCCATGGCCTTTAAGGGCAGGATCGATAGCGTCATCAAAAAGCAATATTTGTCTCACATGGGCATTACCCTGTGAGTATGAGATTTTTTTTTTTTTTTTGACAGGCACAGTTAGACATTGAGAGAGAGAGAGACACACAGAGAAAAGTCTTCCTTTTGTTGGTTCACCCCCACTAATGGCTGATATGGCCGGCGCTGCACCGATCTGAAGTCAGGAGCCAGGTGCTTCTCCTGGTCTCCCATGGGGTGCAGGGCCCAAGGACCTGGGCCATCCTCCACTGCCTTCCTGGGCCACAGCAGAGAGCTGGACTGGAAGAGGAGCAACCAGGACAGAATCCAGCGCCCCAATTGGGGTGCTGGCGCCGCAGGTGGAGGATTAGCCTAGAGAGCTGCAGCTGAGAGCCGGGGTGCTAGCCGAGAATGTGGTTTTAAAAGGAGAACATCTACATTTTGAGGTTTGGTTCTTGGTGATAGCCCTCATCTATACTGTTGAGGAGCAGTGGTTTTTCTGCTTAGACTTGTTGGATTCTTTATTTGGTGGAAGGTAAAGCTTGTGATCATAAAGAAAACTGAGTTTGTCATGGTAAAAATTGAAAGAAAAATGAGAAAAGGAGGAAGGAGGGGGAGGGAGGAGGGAGAGAGGAGTGGGGGCTGGTGGGCTGGGAAGGATCATTATGTTCTTTCTTTTTTTTTTGACAGGCAGAGTGGACAGTGAGAGACAGAAACAGAGAGAAAGGTCTTCCTTTGCCGTTGGTTCACCCTCCAATGGCCGCCGCAGCCGGCGCGCTGCGGCTGGCACACCACGCTGATCTGAAGCCAGGAGCCAGGTACTTATCCTGGTCTCCCATGGGGTGCAGGGCCCAAGCACCTGGGCCATCCTCCACTGCACTCCCGGGCCACAGCAGAGAGCTGGCCTGGAAGAGGGACAACCGGGACAGAATCCGGCGCCCCGACCGGGACTAGAACCCGGTGTGCCGGCGCCGCAAGGCGGAGGATTAGCCTAGTGAGCCGCGGCGCCGGCCCTCATTATGCTCTTAAAACTATGCAAAAGAAAGAAGAATCTCTAACTGATCAAACACCTATGGATCCCTTGGCACCTGCTCTTCTGTGGGTGAAGGAGTCCCTGCAAGAGACAGGCTGTACCCAGACCTCCACAGCTCCCCACGCGGTGGAAGGCGGGGCTGCCCCTCCATGCCCCAACACAAGGCCCTTCCTGGTCTTGTCATACGAAGAGTCACGGAGCTGACATCAGAGCAGCTTGGAGGTGGACAATGTGTGTCCCCAGACCCTCGCTACCCTGCCTCTCAGATTGTCACCTCTCTTTCCATCCACACAGGAAATACCCCGATAACCAGATAGCTTGTTTATTAATCAAATCATCTTACTGTATTTTCTATCATTCCCTTTCCATGTAATTTTGTATCTTAAGACTCTTTTTTTTTTTTTTGCTACCTTCATTAAAACATTTCCAGGAATCTGTAACAACAGTTCCTGAAATTTCTGGAACATTTCACAGCCTTTAGGTTTATCTTATTGACCTTCATGACAAAATTGTGTAGTTAGATGCTATTCTTATTAACATCACCACTTTTATCCCTAAGGAATTTGGGCTTTGGAGAGATCGCCTAGTGACAGCCAGCACTGGGGTTCAACAGCAGGTGGACTCTGAAGAAACCACTGCTCTTCCCCGGGCCCGAGTTCTTCCCACAATGTGGCTGCAGGAGGCAGAGCCTAGGTGGGAATTGAAACTGGGTGTGTGCTAAGACTGGACCCGAAATGAACCCTGCTGTAGTCCTTGAGGGTCACTAGGTGTCAGGGGGAAGGAGGTCAGGTCTCCTCCTGCGTGATGCCACATAGTGGGTGCTGTCTGTGGGACTCTCGGTGTGGAGGAGTCTGCAGTATTTATCCCAGACTTCTCGTAGATGCTGGGGAAGGTCTTACGGTTGACAAGGTTTCCACCAGCATCACCCGCAGGCTGAGAAACACAGATCCTCAGTCCTCAGCTTGGACCACGGATTCAGCATTTCCAGGTACTTAGGCACTCAAAAAAATCCATTTCTTTAGTAGAGAGGCAGAAAGACAGAAAGGTGGGGGTGGGGAGGGAGAGAGAGAGCTCCTACCTGACAGCCCATTCCCCAGATGCCCACAACGGTCAGGCCTGGGCCGGGCTGGAGCCAGGAGCCAGGAACTCAATTCCTGATTGACACCTGTGTGACAGGGACCCGGCTATTGGCACCATCAGCTGTTGCCTCCAGGTGCCTGCACTGGTGAGTCACTTCAAAGTCTGAAAATGAGTGTCCATCATATGTCTGATGGCAACATTCCTTCCTAGTATCTGAAATCTTCACCCCAAAGAAATCCTCTTTCCTCTGTCCCCAAACTCCTGGATCTGATGTCTCTTCTTTTCTACAAGTATTTCTTTTCGTTAGTACTTAGATTATCTCCTTTTAATTGACTTTCAAAAATGATTTTTATTCCCATAGTTGTTTCATCATTAATATGAAATTCTACATTCTACATTGTAAGTAGTAAATTCCCAGGTTTCTGAAAGATATTTTTACCTTCCACTATCGATGTGGAGAGGAGAATGCTTTTGACAAAAGAAAACAAAGAGATTGCATAAAATGAAGTAGAAGGGAAAGTGTTTTGAAATGCGTGTTGGATGCTGCTATTGATTTGTTCTGAGAGCGTCTCTGCAGTTCCTATATAGGACACGGAAGAACGACCTGTAGGAGACAATCAGAACCACAAAGCCCGCTTTGGTGCCTTCCCGTAAACAGGAGCCGGTGGATCAATTCTGTTAAGAACTCGGTTAATTCAGAGAGAGAAAAGTCTGATCGGTTCTTTGTGGTTGTGAGGTCAGCCTACCCACCTGACATTGTAGGAGATGTTCCTTTTAAATGATCTATTTCGATGTTGGAGAGATTTAGAAATTATGTCACATGCTTACCACAGGAAAGGTAGGCTTACTGTCATTTACTTGCCACACTCTGCATATGCTTACAAAGACAGTGGGTCATTTCAATGTTTAGAGAACACTGGATGTTTTTCTTCCAAGCCTTTATTTGCTCCTCCATACACATGTGCACACATACACCCAGATAAACTGCTTTCTTAAGCATACGTCACAAAGCTTCGTTTCAAAGCACAGAGTAAAATGAGACACCTGGCCTTGCCTTTCTCCTGCGTGCGAGGTTTTCCTTCATGCAGCAGCACAGGGTGCAGCCAGATGGGAGGGCCCAGCCAGAGGAGGCAGCTACAGGGAGCTCGCGGTAGTCAGCCCCGATTTCAGAGTGAGTGGCTGTTCCAGCAAAGTTTCCTGGTTCTGACCGGAAATCCTCAACTCAGACAAGAGGATTGAGGAGCGATTTGAATACCGCTTTCTGCATAATCAAAAAGCATGTAATTGAGGATTGAGCTGGAGCTGGAGCCCCGCGCATTGTTTCCGCGTTGTTCTATTTTTGTAGCTCCATATGGGGCCAGCCAGGCGACATGATGAATAGGCTGTTGTGAAGTCTCAATGCTTTCTCTTGGATCCCCATCCATTTTCTCTTGTCAGGTTACCACCCCCACCCCCAAATTTCTCTCCCGATTTATAGTACTTGAACAAATACATTTTTCATTTGGACCTAACTGGCAGTCTGACTGAAAATAGCGGAGCCAACCAGTAAGAACTTTCTCTTACAAGCTTTTCGTTTGAAGAGGAAATATTGACTCAACTGGGTTAGGAAGATACAGCGTTTAGTTACCTTTACGTGTTGCTATCTATTTATCCCTTCTCCTTAGGATTCGTTTCCATTTTATTTTTAGTTGGCAAGACAAGGGTCTTTCTTTAGCTTCATGTTGACTTTGCTGCTATCTTTTGGGTTCTTAAAATGCAGGCATATTTCCGGGCATTTTTATGAAGGAAATTTTATCTTGATTCTCAGACATTCTGAGACTTTTTCGGGGAAAGAAATAATTCAAAATACTTCAAGTAAAATGCATTCCTTGTACTGTTCGGTCTGATTGCTTATCATAAAGGCTGTTGATAGTTTTTTGCTGTCGCTGTTTTGTTTTTGTTTTTTACTTTCCTTCATTGCTGAGCTACCTGACAATGCAAAAGCTGCAAAACTTGTAGTCCCCCTCCCCCCAGGATGAAGGTTCTGGGTATGAAGAGAACTTACCTGCAGCAAATGAGAATTAAAATCACACAAACCAGGCCGGCGCCGTGGCTCGATAGGCTAATCCTCCGCCTTGCAGCACCAGCACACCGGGTTTTAGTCCCGGTCGGGGCGCCAGACTCTGTCCCGGTTGCCCCTCTTCCAGGCCAGCTCTCTGCTGTGGCCCGGGAGTGCAGTGGAGGATGGCCCAGGTCCTTGGGCCCTGCACCCCATGGGAGACCAGGAGAAGCACCTGGCTCCTGGCTTCGGATCAGCGCGGTGCACCGGCAGCAGCGCGCTGGCCGCGGTGGCCATTGGAGGGTGAACCAACGGCAAAGGAAGACCTTTCTCTCTGTCTCTCTCTCTCACTGTCCACTCTGCCTGCCTGTCAAAAAGAAAAAAAAATCACACAAACCACTCCCAAACCTCAAGAGCACATCAAAGGGTCCCTGTCGCCCATTATAGTTGAGTGTTGAATCAGTTTAGAAAGGAAGTGAAAAACCCCGCCAGCAGGGGGCGCTCTCCCACCTAGACAGCGCTCTCCTTCACCACCCCTCAGGCATGCTTTGCTGTCCCATCTCCACAGTTTCTTTGGAAGCCTTTGCTCTCCTAGTCATCTTTCCTGGGTCAGAAGCTTCCACCCACAGTCACTCTCAGGATTAGAGTTTTCCTGGGGCCTAGGGAGCAGTTTCTATGCTGGTTCTTTCTGGCTCAATGGCCAGACCTTAGGGTTCTGCTGTAAGATCATAGGAACGTCACCACATGCCTCTTCTGCATCTCCATGGATGGCTCAGGGCAGTGTTTCAGGCTCGCAGGTGGCTCTCTTCTCTCTTCTACAATCTCCCCACCTAGACACCTTGCTAATTTCTCCCCTCACCCATCCCTGTCCTCCCTGCCTCATTCATGCCCCCTGAACTCATGGCACTGCTCTTTCTTGCTTGGGCATAACCATCTTCCAGTCCTGGAACTCCTCATGGGCTGCACTTTCTCTGAGGATAGAGAGCAACGCTTCCAGGGCACAAAAGCCCCTTTAGCCCTGTTCCTGCCCCCCTAGCCAGGGCCTCCCTTAGCACTCTTTGTGGCCCCTGCTTACTTACTTGGCCTAATTCCAGAGCTAGGCTTGTAACAGGCCTTTAGTAAACACCCAGAAACCATAGTCTATCCAGTAGGCTGAAAGGATGCTTGCTGGTCACTGTAATCATGTTTGTATTTAGTTCTCTGTTCTCTCTCTCTCTCTCTCTCTCTCTCTCTCTCTGCCATTTTCCTTTATTGCTATCAGTTCCTTTGGGCAGTCGGGTGGGAGGATGTAGGCTTGGCATTTTTCCTGCCTCCCACAGAATAAAATTCACACTGGAGTGAAGCATTGTTGAAACACAGGGAGCATCTCACACAACCAAAGACAGCATCTTCCTTAAATTTACAATCTAGGGGACACGATAGTTTCCTTGCTATATGTAGGTGCCAATTCCAGACTTAGAGGTCGTGAGGTGCCGGGGTGTCTGTAAACGCTTCCTAGATGAGGGATGGAAAGATTGGACCTACACAGTGTTTGGGGCATTGGAGAGCTGGTGGCCCAGGCCAGTGTGCATTCATTGGGGTGGTGTAGGGAAGATGTGCCCTGTAAACCAGAGGAAGCTGATGTGAGGAAGTAACAGGGAGAGATAAGTGCATGGAGGGCGACAGGAGTGAGGCAGAACTGAGCTTTGTGAGCCCTTAGTGAGTTTTAGACGATTTGCATAATGAGGAGTAGTTGCGGCTGTTAAGCAACAGAGGGTAACATTGTGTTTGTGTTTTAGAAAGTCAATTCTAGAAAACAGAATGGAAGTAGTAAGAAGAGAGATAGGACAGGCAGTTAGGACACTCAGAATTCTGCAGAGAGAAGGTGATGAGTGTCCGCAGAACCCGACTGGAGATGAGAGGCACCCGGGAAACAACAGAGGCAGCTTGTGGACAGGTTGAGTCCCAGAGAGGGAAAGCAGTAGCATCTAAGGAAGACACTGCCCTGGTCCCCAGCAGGAGCTGATGAGCTGACGATCATATCAGTCACCGAGATGGATGAGCTTCTTGTGGGAGGTGTTGAATTGGTAGTGCTAGGAATACACCCAAATTGTGATGTCCGTGGGATTGTTGGCTGTGTAGGTTCATGTTTGGGAGCTCCTTGGCTAGAGAATTAGATTAGCAATCATTGGCAGAACTTGAGTTACTGAAACCCTTGGAATTAAAGGGGCCCATCTAGAAACTGTGTGCAGTGAGAAGAGAAAAAGGCTTAGCACAGAAACTTGTAATATTCCAACATTTAAGAGACTGGCAGAGATGAGACCGAGAAAGAGGTTGTAGGCACACTAGGAGCGTTGCAGGGGTCCAGGGGTTGTGAAGGCTTTGAGAAGAGAGAGGGCCCAACTCTACCAGTGTTTTGGTTTGTTTGCTTGAAGATGGGTTCAGCAGGGAAATCCGGGTCGAAGTAATCTGAGTGGATTGAAACTGAAATGCAGAAGGAGGTCACTGGGCGGACACAGACCACACTTCAGAAAGGATCTGAAGCACGGATGCCATTTCTCTCAGTGTGAGTGACTACTAACACGTAGTTGACATGGACAGGGTAGAACATCCGTGTCTGGAGGGACACAGAAGGTGCTGGCATTGCTGATGCAAGAGGGTGGGCAGGGCCCAGGCGTCCGTCACACAGAGGGGACTGGTGAGGGGACCACGGGGGCTGAGACGCAGTCTTGGTGAAGAGATGCCTTTCCATAATTCGTCTGTTCACAGAGACACAGCACAGGGCCTCATGTGCCCACAGGACTGGCACGGGGGAGAAACGGCATCTAGTAGTTCACTGGATGAAGTATGAAGACAGGGGAGGTGATGAAGGCTGGAGGATAGGCAAACAAGGGACCCTAGAAGAGGACCCGTATTCCAAAGAGTCCATAAGTGGACTGCCCTGGTGAGGAGACGTTGCGAGGGTTCCTCTCTTCTTGGTCCAGTTGCTCTGTGCAGCGGGAGGAAAAGTCACTGGTGGAGAGACTGGTTCCAAAGAGGTTTGAGAAGGGCTGAGAACAAGGAACAATGGCCTCTTTGGTGAGCTGAAGAGGGCTGGATTATGGGATTGCCAAGTTTCACCGTGGCATTCAATTGCAGTGTTAAATAACAATTGTGGATTACACAGCATCTCGATGTCTGGCATGGTTTTCCCACGGAAATGTGGCATCAGCAGCAAGAACATTGCTTCTTAAATTAAACAATCTTGAAATGTTCGCTGAGCCTTGTTCATGAGTCCCTTGTATATGGTCAAGTGGTCCCAGATATATGACCGTATTATGATGTTTCCTAGACGGAACACATTTGAAATGTTCGCTGAGCCTTGTTCGCAAGCTGGCTGAATAGGGTCAGATTGTATTACCGTATTTATTCACCTTCTTATCTCTGCTTCCCAAGCCTAAACACTGCAGGGCAGCGGCCCTTGGTTCTGAAGAGGCAGCTCTCTTCCTGTTTATCATTGCAGCGAAGGGCTGCTATTTCGCAAGCCAGTCTAATGAGATACAATGAGTCTTGGGAAAATCCGAGGAAACGGGGAATTTAAAAACAGGGTCGGGTGACATGAGAACTCCCTAAATGATGAGTGCTGAGAAAGGAGAATGCTGACTAGGAGTTCAAGGAGGCTGAGGCGGAATCCTCAAAAGAACTCCACGGCATGGTCAGGCCAGCACACTGCACCTACAACTCCTCGGTTCCATGTTTTCAGATATTTCTGCTCTTCAAGTCATGAGCGGTCCATTTTTTTTTATGATGATGATGGTAAATGTGTGGGCAGACAACCTCCAATGCATCTCTGTCCCCTCATTAATTTGTAACACAGTCGATTGTTGTCACTAGATAGAAAACGATTTACCTGCACTTAGAGAATTGGCTACATACACTGAGCAACCACAGGCCATTTGTCTATTCCACTTCCTCCTGGCTGTGTTCCTTTTTCAGCCTTCACGTGGTGCATATAGAGAGTATACAAGACAAACTCTCCCTGAGCCCACACGGTCTGCGGAGGCTAGCCGCTTAGTATTAGCTGTTCCCTTTCTCCATTGCCTGTCTAGTCCTCTCTCCATCCCTCACCATTGAAAAGAAACTGAAGGAACAAACTTATAAATGAGTTTCAAGCTATTCCTGCAATGGGAACAATATATTCTTAAGCACTACATGCATCCGAGATTTGTCTCGATGTGGTCCATTTATTTTAATTTAGGACTGTCAGCAAGGAAAAAAAGAAGTAATTAAACTTGTGACTAGCATGGAAAGTCACTTTAAGTCCTGAGCCTGTGGCATGATCCCCACCAGTTTCTCTATATTTCTTCTCCTTGTCACATCAAAGTCTTGGCTCCTAAAACTCAACCATGCTTTGATTAATTACTTCATACAATGAATTTGCAAATTATAGTTCTATGTGATTTATGTTATTTTAGCTTCAATCAGATTTGGGTTTTTTTTTTTTTTTCTGGTTGCTTTATTCACAGAGTCAGCCAGCCTTCTTTGAGAAAGTAGGTTTTAAAAATTGCCATCACAGGGGTCAGTGTGTAGCCCGATGGGTAACACCGCCCCTCTTCATTGCTGGCATCCCATTTTGGTGCCAGTTCATGCCCTGGCTGCTCTGCTTCCAATCCAGCTCCCTGTCAATGGCCTGGGAAAAGCAGTGGAAGATGGTCCAAATGTTTGTGCCTCTGCCACCCACATGGGAGACCTGGATGAAGCTCCTGGCTCCTGGCTCCTAGCCCAGTGCTGGCAGTAGCTGGTATCTGGGGAGTGTACCAGCAGATGGAAGATCTCTCTCTCTCTCTCTCTCTCTCTCTCTCTCTCTCTCTCTCTGTCTCTGTCTCTCCCTCTCCCTCTTTCTCTATAACTCTCACTCTCAAAATCAAATAATTTTTTTAAAAAACTCATCAAGTAATAAAAAAGTTGGCATTCCAGTGTTGTGTGCTTAGAAAAGAGTCATACAGACACATGGTTTTCAATAGCATGTTGCCTCTTAACACAAGCTTAACATAACAGGTGGTACTTGGAGGTCAGACCTGAGAACATAGATTCCCTGCTATATCCTCCTTGAACACCCTCTTCTCAATTTCCTCTGTTCCTTTTTCCTACCTGAGTAATTCACATAAGGAATAGAAAACATTACTTCCAGTTTTCTCTCTTGATTTTCCCATCTCTAGTTTCTTGTCAAGATAAGCAAGGCTAAGTTAACTTTAAAGTATGAAAGTAATTTTCTCCAAAACTAAAGTTGAGGATTGATTTGGACATTGGGTGGAATATATGAGGTCTTCAAAGAATTCATAGAAACAGACACGATGAAAAAAACTATGACTGGATTTCAAAATTTGTTGCACCAAAATAAACTTATCTTTTAATTCTGTTTTTTCCAAAACTTTTGAAATATCTTTGTATCAGAAAAATTTCATTTTTTAAAAAATATTTATTTATTTTATTTGAAAGGCAGAGTTCCTGAGAGGCAGAGAGAGACAAAGAGAGGGGTCTTCCATCTGCTGGTTCACTCCCCAGATGGCCCTAACGGCCGGAGCTGCGCCGATCTGAAGCCAGGAGCTTCTTCCAGGTCTCCCAAATGGGTGCAGGGGCCCAAACACTTGGCCATCTTCTACTGCTTTCCCAGGCCATAGCAGAGAGCTGGATTGGAAGTGGAGCAGCAGGGATTTGAACTGGCGCCCATATGGGATGCCGACACTGCAGGCGGCGGATTTACCCATTACGCCACAGCGTAATTTCAGCCCAATTTGTGGGGTCCTCTTTGGAATACAAGTCAGAAAAAGGCCCTGTCTGCTCTGGTAGCCCAGATCCTTCACCAAAACTGTGAAAAAACATCTGTCCCCAAGGTCCTTGCTCTGGGAAACAGGTTTCAGGTAGGGTTGGCAGCCTCTAGGGCCCAGATGCCCCTGTATTTATTTAGTAAGGGCTGTGCCCACATTGAAGGGGGCTGGGGCCTTGGCTTTTAAGAGAGATGGGTTTGGCAGCTGCAGTGAAGGTTGGTGGCCAGGAAAGGAGGAAGGCAAAACAAAGAGCCGAGAATGAAGAACTTCCCTGAGAGCAGATTCCACTCCCACCCACAACCCTCACAAAGCATCAGATCTGTGAAAGAAACCAAGGAACCTGGGTCCCCAAGTAAGTACGAGTCAGCAAAGGTAGATTTGCATTCATTCTGAAGGTGCCACAACAGTAACATAAACAAATATTAATATTTCCTTTCTTATTCAAAATGAGAACTCATGATAGAATTATTATCTGTGAAGCCAAGAGAATATCACCAAAACTTTAATAAAATATTTTATTATAAAAGTGATACAAACCACATTACAGTTAATATAGAGAGTAGAGGGAAAATCATAATTCCACTTTCCTTCTACATCTTTTCTTTTTTGGGTTCATTTCTTTCCAATCTCTTTTTCTTAAATGCAAATTTATAATAAGAACTTAAATATTTTATCCTCTATTTACTTCCCATTGTATCAGAAATACTTTTTATATTACTTTGAGTCTTCATAATGTTTCTTTATGTGAATACACAAATATTTATTTGATCATTTTACTATTTGCAGATGATTTATTTTTTCTCAGGTTTTTAGTGTTATAAATATTGCTGGAATGAACAGTTTAGTACATGCAAGTATCTAAGTTAGTTTCGTAAGCTAGATTCCCATAAGTGCAATAAGTTGGTCATAGTTCTTGATACATCTACTGCCAAGTTATTTTTCTTTTAAGGAGTTGTATCAATTTATAAGGTCAAGAGACTGACCTCAGAATCTGCCCTTAAGGTATCCGGATCTGGCTAAAAAGCCCATGAGAGAATTTCAGGCATGGAAAGCCAAGACACTCTGGCAAAAAATGACCTAAATGAAAGATCTGTGTGAGTGAGATCCTGGTGGAAAGAAGGAGCCATCAAAGAAGGAGGTACCTTTCTCTGACGGGAGGAGAGAACTTCCACTTTGCTTTTGGCCTTGTCTAAATACTGATGGAGTTTGTGGACTCAAGAGGCTTCCATAGCCTTGGCAGTTCATGACAGGAGCCTCGGGTGATTACTGACGCCATAAATAGGAGTGTTAATTGTCAAATCAACAACAGGAGTTACTGTGCACTTACTCCGCATGTAGGACCTCTGTCCTTATTGTGTTGTACTACTAGAATTAATGGTAAAGCTAATCTTCAAACAGTACTTTACACTTTGTGTGTCTGTGTGGGTACAAACTGTTGAAATCTTTACTGAGTATAGAGTTGATCTTCTGTATATAAAGAAAATTAAAAATGAATTTTAATGAAAAATGGGATGGGAGATGGAGTAAGAAGTGGGGTAGTTTGGGGGTGGGAGGGTGGGTATGGGGGAAAGAACTGCTATAATCCAAAAGTTGTACTTATGAAATTTATATGTAATAAATAAAAGCTTTCTATAAACAAAAGGTAAGAGAAAGTATATAAAACACCAATCTTACTACACCTTGGCTGACATTTTGTTATTATAACTTGAAAAACTGATTTGCTATTTATTTATTGTGGAAAATGCTTTCTGTGAATCCTGTGTCTGATTATTTTTGAGGGCCTACGTGCTTCCTGTGTGGACTTACAAATCAGCTTTCTGCCTCCCTGAATCACCTGCTCTTGATCTCTCATTTACCTCGACACTTCCCGATGTCCTTAATTCATTTCCTCTTTTCCCATCTTGAGTGATTAATTTTCAGTGCTCATCCTATTGGTATATTTGAATATTCCTCTTTCCTGAAACATTTTTACTCAACTGTTCTCACACCACCTGCCCCTGTTTTCTCATCAGCCTCTTCTCTGTCTCCCTTTTGGGCTTCCCTTTCTCTATTGCAACTCAAATATTTGGGATTTCTTTTTCTGCACACAGCTCTCTTCTCACTGGTCACCCTGTTGCTGGAGACCTCATCCTTCTCCATGCCTGCAACTACAATTCATAGACAGATGACTTAGATAGGGAACTTCAAACAACTCATGGAGAATGGAATTTAAAGATTGGTTTACTTGGGTACAAGAATTTTTTGAAATCCACACAGTTTCACATCCGTATGATTTTCCCATGAGCTTTTTGGGGCCCTTTCAGTACAGAGCTCTCCTCTGTCTCATATTTTTAATTATCTACAGTTATGTCCCAAGCTAAACATCTCAAAGCTAACAGAAGAGCCCATGCTATGGTTTGGATGTGGTTTGAATGTATCCCCCAAGAGTTTATGTGCTAAAATTTAATCCTCGTTGTGAGGGATGAAGAGGGTGGGAGGGATGGGTGTGTGGCACAGCACTTGGAATGAGTGAATGCTATATGGGAGTGCCTGGTCTGGGCCCTGGCTACTCCCCTTTCAATCCAGCTTCCTGTCATGTAGCAGACAATAGGTCAAATACGTCACTACCTGCTATCCACGTGGAAGACCCAGATTAAGTTCCAAGCTCCTGACTTTGGCCTAGCCCAGCCCTGGATGTTGTAGGCATTGAGGGAGTGAACGAGCAGATGAAAGATCTCTCTTCGTCTGTCTCCCAAATAAAATGAAAAGAAATAAATGATATTCAAAGAGAGCGGGGAATTTATCTGACCACGATATATGAGTTGAGTAGAGTAGGACTTGCCTCTGCAAAGCTCATGCAGGTATTTAAACTCTGAGTTCTGTTAATGGTTAATGTCTAATTATGGGGTCTGGGCTGTGGGTGTGCTGGGAGGTCTTTGGGGTTATGTCCTCAGAGGGTGGTTCTTGTAGAAGGGTTGATTATTATCTGAGTTCAAATTCTGCTAGCTAGTCTCTCTGCTCTCTGCTCTCTCGCTCTCCATGTGACTATTCCTTCTTACCTGCCATGATGAGCTTCTACCAGACACCAATAGATCAGGCCGCTCAACCCTGAGCTGTAATCTCCAACCTGGAGGCTGGAATAAACCCTCTCTTTCCCAAGAAGCTCCTTCAGTGTATTTGAGTTAGTGTAACGAGACCCTGACTAATACAAGGTGTTTAGAAGTGGGCTTTGGGAGGTGATTAGGATGAGATAAGGTTGCCAGGGTACAGCCTGGTTGAATTCTGGTGGCTTTCTTAGAAGAGAGAGCAAGGCCCGAGGATCCACACATATCCCTGCTCCCTGTCTCTTGCCATGTGGTTCCCTACACCACTCTGGGACTCTGTAGCAGCAAGGCCAGACAGCAGTGGACGTGGCCTCTAGACCTTGGACCAGATCTGTGAGCCAAAGTAAACCTCCTTTCTTTACAAAGGTGCTCACTCTCAGGTGCTTCATTATAGTTTTGAAAAATGGATTACTACAATATCAAATCTCATTTCCCCCCAAAATGTGTTTCATGCCAAGGTTCCCCTCCCAGTCACAGCCTCCATGCTCACATGGCTGCCGCAGTGAGCAACTCTGGGGGCCTCCTTTGCTCCTTCTTCCTCTCCATTCACTCACAGGCCCTGCAGCTCTCCCTCGGACGGGTCCATTTCTCTCCGTTTCCACCACCACGTTCATAGTTCCCGTCCATTTCTCTCCGTTTCCACCGCCACGTTCATAGTTCCCGTCATTGCTCCAGACTATTCCAATTTTTAGCTAGCTTCTGCTCTGCTTCACATTCCATTTGTCATTATGCAGCCAGAAGGCTGTTTGAAGAACAAAATTATATGGTGTCTGTCCCCTGCTTGTAATTCTTTAAGAACTTTATACTGCATTTGCAATAAAATCCAAGTTCCTGGATCTGGACTATAAGCCTGGGCATGCTTTCTCTCTGCCTATCTTAATAAACTTCTTTGCCTTTCCTCTTACTTGCCCACGGGAACACATATGGGGGTGGAAATCAAGATCTTGCCCTTGGACATGCCAAGATGTGTCCTGAGCCAGGGACTTCATGCGCCTAGGGCACCTGGTTCACACAGTCTCCGAGTCCTTCCCCAAATTCTCCTTTTCATTTGTCAGGCCTGACACTAATGCCACCTTCTCAGAGATCAGTTTCCACACCTCCTTAGTGGAAGAAGTCTCCCCATTGAGGAATTTCTAGAATAGCATCTGTTCCCTTGATCATCCTCATCATAATCTGACATTGTGCCAATCATCACTGTATTTGCTTGTCTCCCCTGGGGACCGTCAATTCCATGGGGACAAGCATCATGTGTGTTTACTGTACTGTGTCCTACCACTAACAGAATGCCTGGTACAATGGCACCCTCATTGCATAGTTACTGAATAAATGTGCACCACCAACAAGTTACGTGGTTTTGGACAGTGGGGAGCCACTGAACAATCTCAACTGTTGGATGGGTGTTTGAGAGGAGGAATGGTATTGGATCATTTGACTGGAGAATGGATTGCAGGAGCACATAATTGAAAATCCAGTGAAGGCATTCATTAATTACCTATTGTAACCTTGAAGCAGCAGACAGTGAGTCCAAACTAAAGAGGTGAGACATACAAAGCACAATGCTGGGCACACACTCAAAACACTGCATTCTGTTTGGAAACCACAAATTAGCTTTGACAAGCAGATTTAGTGCTGAGATGGGGCAGCAGACACATTGCTTAAGGCTGTGGACAGCGGCAGAGGCCTGTGGCAAGCAGCTGCTTAGCATCCTTTTCTGTGCTTGGCCGTGCGGGGAGGAGAGAAAGGGTGGTAAGAAGAGGGAGGAGTGGGACCAAGGAAAGGACTCTGATTGTAAAGAAAGAGCGCCGGCACACGCTCTTACTGTAGAGTGGGCACGGATCTCCTAGATAGGATGGGTTGGGTAGAGAGGGAAGCAAGAGGCTGAGAGGGGAGCAAGGCCAGTGGCTTTGCTGCTGTGTGGCGTGCAGGCAGAGGGGCCAGGCTGGACAGGACAATCAGAAACACTTTTTCTTCTTCGAGATGGAAGTCAGTGAGGTGGTGGTGGGTGCACAGTTGCTGAGTGGTCAGTGCTGCCATTGTGGATGTTCTTGTCCTTCCGGTGCAAGTCCCTTGAGGATGGACATGGTTTTCTGGCCCTGGCTTCTCCCCAAAGGAAGACCTAACGTCAGCACAGGGGAGCAGCCGGGACACAGCAGCCAGGACTCAGTGACTAGGGGATTCGATCCGGTCAGGTGCATCTCGCTGAGTGTTCACACTGCAGCGCTCACACTGAGTGATGTGGCTGGGTTTTGGTTAAATCTAGAAACCACTTACAAGCCACACGCACAACATCTCCTCCCCAAGAGCCCACCTCCCAGGTGGCTGCTTGTCGGTTTTAGGCGGCTGCTACGGTTCTCAGCGTGCCTCAGTCCTGCGCCCCTGTCACCTAAGCTTCTCCTGTCCCTGCCCACCCTTTCCCGAAGGCGGCAGCTTGCCCTGCTTTGTGTTCATCTATTGAAGCAGGAAGAGCCACGACCTGTGAGGGGGCACGACGGCTTCGCCTTCTTGCTCGGATGACAAAGACGTGTGACGGTGGCCCCCGATCTACTGCCCACCGGGACCTTTCCACATTGCTGGTCTTTTTTTCGGCGTCGGGAGGGCAGTCCAGAATGCAGCAGAGCAGGGCAGAGCTACAACACAGTGGGAGAGTTGAAGCCCTCCGGTGTCTGCACCGTCAGCTGCACAAGTGAGTCGGGTTCAAAAATGCAATCAGCCCACAGACGCATTGGTGTGAGTGGATGAGATCACCTGTGGCAGCTGCTACCCTCGGGCTCTTAGTTCTGAGGGCTATTAGCTGCCTCTTGTGACACTTGTTAACGTGGGAAGCAACACAGAAAGGCCTGACTCTCGCTCTGTGCTTCCTTTGCTGTAGCTTCCTGTGGAAGAGAGGGGGATTTTGTTCCCACTGTGAAAGTCACTTTATCTAGATCCAATCTGTTGAGTCGTGTTTAGTGACCTTTAGTTACTCTTGATTGGACATTATTACTGGCTGAACAGGCTCCGGCAGGAAACAGCAGCTCCAGGGGGAAAGATCCTTTAAAAGATAAATTTCAGCTCCACCCAAAAAAGAGTACATATGTATTTATAGCAAAGAGAAGGAAAGAGTTGTTCCGAGTTGAAGAGACACAGGAAGTGGGATATACATATATATATATATACACACACACACATATAAAATATACATATGTATACTTATATGAGGAGAATTCAAAACATGCATGGAAATGGAATTAAAATATGTTTATTTTGGTGCAAAACAGTTTTGAAACCTGTGCACAGTTTTTTTTACTGTATCTATTTCCATGAACTATTTGAAGCTCCCTCTCATATGTAGTTCTATATTTATTATATATAGATTATAATATAAGTTATATATTTACAGTCTTACTTTAATCATACAGACTTTTCTATATTAAGTATAAATTTAAGGAATTACATTTGCAGAGTTGTCTGGGAGAGACAGACTTCAGGTTGAAATGGAGAGAACGTCGTGTGCAGACTCTGATCTTCAGCGGGTGTTGTAACAGGTAACTTGCCTAAAAGGTTTGAAACATCAGGAAAACTCGGACATCCAGTGTACATTTCTATAACAAGTGGAGTTAATACGCAGTTTGAGGATGACATCAGGAAAACTCGGACATCCAGTGTACATTTCTATAACAAGTGGAGTTAATACGCAGTTCGAGGATGCAGTGCTAGTTCGTATGTGCTTTTTGGTTGACACTTAAAACAGGCATTAGTAGGTGAAAAATTGTTTATAGGTGTGATCTAGTAGTGTGAACTCCTCTCAACCTCTGAAAATAACTGCACGTAGCTACTTCCCCTTTGGCACTAACATGACACCAACCAACAGGTGTGAACCTCTGCAAGTGACCTGCAGCCTGAAGCCCAGCTGGCGACACTTTTCCAAGGGTCTCGGCCCGTGGACAGCACCTCTGGCTGCCTGCCTTGTGGGGACGCCCCACAGTTTGGGGTTATGAGATCGTGTTACTCGGCAGAATGATCTAATTGGTGTCGGAATGACTTTGCCTTCACGGGTTAGTGTTCACCCAGCTGCTTGGAAAGCTCCCTTCCAAGTTCGCTGTAATTTGTGAGGGATTATAAGAGAGTTAACCTGAGGATAGCAGGTGTTAGTGATTTGCTGACTTCCTCCCGATCTTCTAATTACTGATGTACACAATTGGGAATATGTGGTGCACAGTTTGTTATTGTTGCTCCCACAGAATGTTCCAGGGAAGGGGTGCCCCGTCGAGGAAGATGAGGCTGGACTGTGTGACGCTCGTCTTCAAGTGAGGTGCTGACGGTTTATTTACCTACTTGCCTGGTACTTGACATTAGCAGTACTTTACTACTGTAAATAATATTATTACAGACACACTGGTGCCTGGATTTTTGTGCTCATCTCTACTTCCCTAAGACAGATTCTAAGGACTAGAATCGATTTTAATTGTGTTTTAGTGCTGTAATTAAGTTCTGGGGACTACAGACCAAATAGTAGACCTAACATGCCAGCTTTGCTGATGCAAGCTAACGAAGGGAATCTTATCCTTATAAAAATTTTTTAAAAATTCCTTTAATTTGATGGGAACAAAATAACAGTTCACTCTTTTTTTTTTTTTTTTTTTGACAGGCAGAGTGGACAGTGAGAGAGAGAGAGAGACAGAGAGAAAGGTCTTCCTTTGCCATTGGTTCACTCTCCAATGGCCGCCGCGGCCAGCGCGCTGTGGCCGGCGCACCGCGCTGATCCAAAGCCAGGAGCCAGGTGCTTCTCCTGGTCTCCCATGGGGTGCAGGGCCCAAGCACTGGGGCCATCCTCCACTGCACTCCCTGGCCACAGCAGAGAGCTGGCCTGGAAGAGGGGCAACCGGGACAGAATCCGGCGCCCTGACTGGGACTAGAACCTGGTGTGCCGGCGCCGCTAGGCGGAGGATTAGCCTAGTGAGCTGTGGCGCCGGCCCAATAGTTCACTCTTTGAAACAGAGTGGATGTGATCATTTATCATTATCCAGTTGAAATCTTTCTTTTCTTTTTTTTTTTTTTTTTAAAGATTGATTTATTTATTTGAAAGTCAGGGTTACACAGAGAGAAGGAGAGCCAGAGAGAGAGAGGTCTTCCATCGCTGGTTCACTCCCCAAATGGCCACAACAGCCAGAGCTGAGCTGATCCAAAACCAAGCGCCAGGAGCTTTTCCGGGTTTCCCATGTGGGTACAGGGGCCCAAGCTCTTGGGCCATCTTCCACTGCTTTCCCAAGCCATAGCAGAGAGCTGGATCAGAAGTAGAGCAGCCGGGATTCAAACCAGCGCCCATTTGGGATGCTGGCACTGCAGGCAACGGCCTTACCCACTATACCACAGTGCTGGCCCCTGAAATCTTTCTATGATTAGTTTATTGATGCACACTCTTTTATTTTTTTTAATAAAAAATGGTATATATTTTCCTTGACCCATGTCATTATCAACGCGGGCTGCCAATGAGAATCACCTGTGTGCTTTTAATAAACATTCTAGTGCCAGACCCTGCCCCCAGGGACTCTGCTTTGCTTGGCCTCTGTTGGACATTGGAATTTTTTTCAGTTTTTTCATGGTATTTTTTCACGGTTAGGGTTGAAGACCAGGGATCTGCACTCTCCAGGTATTTTTTTTAAACTTTTATTTAATGAATATAAATTTCCAAAGTACAGCTTATGGATTACAATGGCTTCCCCCCCATAACGTCCCTCCCACCCGCAACCCTCCCCTTTCCCACTCCCTCTCCCCTTCCATTCACATCAAGATTCATTTTCAATTCTCTTTATATACAGAAGATCAGTTTAGTATACATTAAGTAAAGATTTCAACAGTTTGCTCCCACACAGAAACATAAAGTGAAAAATACTGTTTGAGTACTAGTTATAGCATTAAATCTCAATGTACAGCACACTAAGGACAGAGATCCTACATGAGGAGTAAGTGCACAGTGACTCCTGTTGTTGACTTAACAAATTGACACTCTTGTTTATGGCATCAGTAATCACCCTAGGCTCTTGTCATGAGCTGCCAAGGCTATGGAAGCCCCCTGAGTTCACTGACTGATAATTTTTAGACAAGGCCATGGTCAAAGTGGAAGTTCTCTCCTCCCTTCAGAGAAAGGTACCTCCTTCTTTGATGACCCGTTCTTTCCACTGGGGTCTCACTCGCGGAGATCTTTCATTTAGGTTTTTTTTTTTTCCCCCAGAGTGTCTTGGCTTTCCATGCTTGAAATACTCTCATGGGCTTTTCAGCTGGATCTGCATGCCTTAAGGGCTGATTCTGAGGCCAGAGTGCTGTTTAGGACATCTGCCATTCTATGGGTCTGCTGTGTATCTCACTTCCCATGGTGGAGCGTTCTCTCCCTTTTTTATTCTATCAGCTAGTATTTGCAGACACTAGTCTTGTTTATGTGATCCCTTTGGTTCTTAGTCCTATCATTATGATCAATTGTGAACAGAAACTGATCACTGGGACTAGTGAGATGGCATTGGTACATGCCACCTTGATGGGATTGAATTGGAATGCCCTGGTATGTTTCACTCTCCAGGTATTAACCTGCAGTCTTACCACAGTTTCCTGTTTACTTTCTGAAAAATTTCACACTCATTTACATTTTTTATAAAATCAAGGCACGAGTTCCTAAAGTGTAAGTTGTTCCTAGAGCGTGAGTAGCCAGTGTCTCTGTAGCTGCATCCTGCATCGTGTTTACACTGTGTTCCCTGGAGCAAGTCGTCTCTCTCCCCGCCTCTGCTTTGGGTTCCTCCGTCATGTCCACCTCACATCTTTGTTAGAAAGGCTAAATTGGGTGCTGCTTTGAAGTGCATGGAACACAGCCGTTTAAGAACAGCAACAGGTTTCTTTATCATTTCATTCATTGGTCCTATTCTAGGAAAGTCTCCTGGCCTGAGAGCAGGTGAATGTTGATGTATGTTCTCTCTCAAGTCTCTTGTTTTGTTTTTTCTGTGTCTCATTTCTCTCTTCAGTCCATGATTCACTGAGTCCTGGGATGAAGCTGGTGTAGAGCAAACAGCCATTGCATCAGGGCCCCAAGTGTCTGACGCACAGTTTCCCTAATCCTCGTTCCACCCAAACACTTGCGGCTGACACCAGGATGCTGGTGAAATTTGTCTCCTGAGTTACTGCGCAGCTTTCGGTGCCTGTGTAAAACGAGTCTGATGCGTGCTTTGTTGCATTTTCGAAGCATCTCTGCTTGATCGGGGCCTCACTGACTACGCTCCTCTGCACACCACTTTGGTTCTCAGAGAGACCAACGGTCAAGAGACTGCAAGTTGCTTCCCACATGTCTCAAGGTGACAGCTTCAACATACTTCTATGTTATCTCTGGCACATGAACTAATGTAAAGTGGCCAAGTATCATTAGTGTAAAATACTTAACATCCATGGTATCAGACAAAGGTGACTAACAGTATTTAGGAGTCTGCTTCTGGAATTTGCAATGAGCCTGAAGCCCACCCTGAGGAAGCGCATCTCGGTAGATTTTGTTCTCACACATTCATTCCTTCTGCCAAGTCTTCCATATGTTGGATGTTAAGCTCATTGTTTGAGTTCATGAATTACATTGCACAATAAGTTAAATGAAAGGAGTTGAAGAGCAGCAAAAATAACAGTAAAACTTTTATGATTTTCACTTTAGGGAAGAATATAAACATCTCTTTTGTCCTTAACTTATCAATTTTCAATCAGCTCTTTGGGTGAAGCCTGTTGTGCCTAAGTAGCTTTCAGGAATGATAGTATCAGCAAACAGGAGGGGAGGCTGGTATGTGCTGGTGGCTGTCACGTCGCCAGGATTTGGGGAGTTTCAGTCGATGTGTCTGAGTCACTCTGTGTTCTGGAGTCCATGTTTTCACTTCTCAAAATGCTTTGAAAGCGATGGAAGTCACTGAAATGCGTGGCTATCTTAAAAGCACCAGGAGACTTGATCCAGTTTAGCAAGGCTGTGAATATTTGCATTCTTCACATCAGCCATGTATTATCTCCAAAGGCTTCTTAGAGGGCATCTATTTTTACGATGAGTCTCTGAAATAAATGAGCAGTGCACATTTCCCCAACTTTTATGATTGTCACGTTCTGGGGCACGAGATTGTTAAAATCATAAACGTTCGTGGTTGCAAAGGTGCCAAGAGAGCTCACTGTTACTCCACTGCTAAGTTAACAGTCTGACGTAGAGCATGTTTGTTGGGGGAGTGAGACGTTACTGGCTGTATTAAACAACAGTAAATGTATCTTCTGGGTCACTGAGTTATGTGCCATTGCTTTAGTAACTCTAATATCCCATTTGAATGAAAATGTTGGACAACACACCACTGTATTATGTGTTGAGTCAGACTTCTCCCAGTCTGGGTGGAACTGCTCACTGCACATTGTATTAAGGCTTGGAGGCCACTGAAGTGCCCTTTAGTGCAATGAGTCGGTGCTGATGAAATTGGCGCTCACGCAGCTTCTGCAAATCCTCACTCTGCTCCCCAGGAGCGTCTGGGCAGCCTCGCTCCCTGGGCTCCCTTTCTCATGGCCACCGCCTCTGGTTGGGGGTGGGGTGGGAGCAGGACAATTTTTTGTCTCTGACTCCCAGCCCTGCAGGAAGCTGCCCGCTCCAGCGGGTCACGTTTGTCTTGTTTACTGGCCATGGACGTTCTCTGTTGCGTAGTTCTTTTGTTTGCTGTGGGAGTAATCTCTGTTACACATGGAGTTCAGACAATGGAGATGACCCTGTCTTCCATGCACAGAGTTCTCTGTCATGATATTGTTGTCCCTCACTGGGCCCAAGTCCCATTTTAGTATGAGGGAGAAAAAAAGAAACAATGGAGACAAATTTAGACCCTGATGGGAAAAGAGAGGCAGTTCACTGTCCACTCCCAGCCTTTGAAGCTACGCCCACCAGCCCACTTCCTTTAACCTTCCCAGGGATTCCCAGCCACACAGGACAGCCCGTGGAAGCCAGGGCAGCCAACAGATGTTTAACACGAGGCTCGCCCCTTCCCTGGCAAGTTCACGTCCCAGGCATCCCTTCCAAAAAAAAAAAAAAAACAACAACAACAACAAAAAAAACACCTCACTTCATGTCTTCCCTGTTAGGATCTAAACTGGCTTGTTATCAGCTTTTATTTCCAGCCCTTTGTGGCAGCTGCCCACCCCTCAGATGGCCGGGACAGGGTCTTCTCCAGGCTCACACCTCCTGGATCCCCTTCCCAGCAAACAGCTTCTTCTCACAGAGTCGTGGGCCCTCTGTTCCCCTAACTCCAGCTGATGCAAATAGACTCTGTAGGGGGACGAGACGTCTATCAGCAAGCAAGACGGATGGCCGATTTTGGAAGTATCCGAACTGCGTGCTATTTATGCTGGGACATGTGTGTCTACTGCGGTGGCCCAGATAATAGGTAAAATAAGCAGCAGCAGTGCAATCTCCTCTCGGACTGTTTGTTAATGAACTGTGACACCAGACAGATGCAGCTGCACATACGGAATCCACTGCACCGGGGAAGCACTTTGGTTTTGAAATCATCTATCATATCACTGGGAGGGTTTGTTTTGGTTGTTTTGGTTGGTAACTACTTTTTAATGTCTTTAATACTTATATACATATTTGGTGGCAAATACAACTTGCAAGTGCATGTCGTCCGCATCAGCACAAATATCACTTTTATCCAGTTTCTCAAGCAAAGGCAAAAATCTCATCGAGTATGTTTTACACATCTATAATGGACATAGTTATTTGAGCATCTCTAAATGCCAATATCCACATTTTACTTAATTTAAGTGGATGCAAGTTCTTGGGCACAGCTTTGCAGGCCTGCAAGCTTTTCTGTTCATTTCATGCCCTGATGGAGTCATTTCCCGCTGTGGTTTCTCGCTTAAGATCTCCACTTACTGAACACAGAAGGAAAGAGAATGTGGTGGGGCAGAGGAGAGAAGCAGCTAGCCAGCAAAGTATGGGACAGAATGAGGCAAGTGTGAGACCAGGGGCGAGAAAAAGAGAGCCAGTGTTTGTTTCAATCTTGAAGAAACAGAGCTGGTGGGTTGCACAAGACGGGCACTTCCAGTGTCTGAAGTGGTTTCATATAGAGAAAACAGAGGCATGGAAAAGTGGACGTGTGTGCTCTTTGGCACATGCCCTTTATACTTTTCTTAAAGCACAAGCAGCTCTCTTATTTCCCAAAAAAGCAGGATCCCACCCAAACGCTAGATACCTTCTGCCACAGAATTGAGCCCATTTCACTTGATGGGCGTTATGAGAGCTGGAATTCTTTTTTTAAGATTTATTTATTTATTTATTTGAAAGAATTACACAGAGAGAGGAGAGGCAGAGAGAGAGAGAGAGAGGTCTTCCATCTGCTGGTTCACTCCCCATTGGCTGCAATGGCCAGGAGCCAGGAGCTTCTTCTGGGTCTCCTATGTGGGTGCAAGGGCCCTAGGACTTGGGCCATCTTCCACTGCTTTCCCAGGCCACAGCAGAGAGCTGGATCAGAAATGGAGCAGCCAGGTCTCGAACCGGCGCCCATGTGGGATGCCGCCGGCGCTTCAGGCCAGGCGTTTACCCGCTGCACCACAGCGCCGGCCCTGAGAGCTGTGATTTTCTCCACTGCTCTCTCCTTCTAGTCTTTGTGCAGCCTTTATGTGATCCTCGCCAGGACAGCTGAGCATGCTCTCTGCCCAGCAGTGCCGGTCATCAGAGCGCCCCAGCTCTCCTGGGAGCCTTTACAGCCCACCTCATTTCTAGTCCCAGTGGGCCGCGTCTCTCCTTCGTTCCCTTACTGAATTACTTTTCTTCGCCTGGGTTGGTATCAATCCTTTCAGAGGTAACCTCACTGTTTGCTGCTCGATTTTCAGTTTGCAAAGTGGAAATGAGGAGGTTGTGTTAGCTCACGTGGAACAAAGCCGGGTCACACAGCCGAGTTAGGGACGGTTCCAGGTGGGTGCAGAATTTATACTGTGTTTTGCTTGTGTTCCCTAAGACAGCAGTTAAAGGTTTTAGGAAGGTAAGATGATTATGAGACCATTAATTGTGCGCTCTTTGTTAAGTTACCCCTTCCTATGCATCCAGGCAGTTTCCTGGTGTCTGTCTCCCAGGCTAGAATGCATGCAAACTGGAGCAAAACCCTGGTTTGGGTCTCCTCTCCACCTCCTCTCTTTGCTCCCGGGTCCTGTGCACATGGGGAAAGGAAGGGCAGTGTGGGATGGACGGGAGAGGACACTTCAGAACAGGGTTTCTCAGCTGCGGGCACGATGGACGTTCTGGGTGGATTCCCTCTTCTGGGGACTGTCCTGAGCATTAAAGGTGCTTAGCAGTGTCCCCCGCCCCCCACTCACCAGCCGTCAGTAGTGCTCACCCCTCGGGCGACAATCAATGTCTCCAGACACGGCCAAATGTCCCCTGGGCAGCAGAATCTGCCCTCTGTGTAAGAACCCTGGTCGGGGAGGGGGGGGTGGTGGTGGTTAGAATCTCACTGCCACAGTTGCTTTTGTCCTGCTCCTAGGTTCCAGCAAGCCTGTTTTGAAGGAGAGCATTTGACCTAGCTCCCTTTGAATTCGCACGCCTCATTTCCTGAAATTATCCTGCTCCGACGTCTCCTCTCCGGGGTAGAGCTCCCCCCGCCCCCCAGCACCTCACCACCCCCCACCAACCCCGCAGCCCTCTTTCCCCCGCCCCTTCTTTTGATCGCACAGCGTTTGTCCCCACCTGGATGTATTTCCCTTCTTGCTTGCCTGCTGGTTGTTGGCCTCACCCTCTGGAGCTTACACTCCTGAGGGCCGACATTTTAACTTGTTCCCGAATGTATTCCACACCGTCTCGGACGTACAGTATGCAGTCTGAGTGTGTTTGTTGAATGAATGCGTGAGTGACTGAGCTCCCAACACAGGTGCAGCCGACTCCTGAAGAGAGGCACAGGGGGGCATTTGCTCGTGTGCATGGCTGGAGTGCTCTCAGATTTTTCAGTTTCTGTTCATTTTTAATTGGTTAGAGCCGTGAATTTTTCCCACATGCATGATTTATTAAAAAAAAAATAGGTTCTCACAGTGAAGTTGAATAAGTCTTTGGTGTTTAATCTTTCTTTTCCGTGGAAAAGCACACGGTGAGACTATTGTTGTTCTGTTTTCCTTTTCTAAATCATTGTCGAGATATTTAGGAAGCAATGCTGGCGACTGGACCAGTGACTCCCTCCCTGAGTCAGATTCCGGTTCTTGCATTAGGAGAAAATGATAAGCGGAGAGGATGCATGTAGTGTATACACACACATATGTGTTTCTTTCTCTTTTTGTTTAGTTCCTTCTTGAACCAGTTTCTACCCTGACAGGAAATGAGCTGGGCAGACCTGACGCAGAGCGCGCTGGATTCTCCGTGTTTACTTGCACCAGGAACATCGTTCTTGTCAACGGAAGAGCCCGGTTATGCAAGCAGCCGCATCATTTCGGGGGACCCCGGGGTGCCTGAGTTTACAGCCGCGTGATGTGGGGCTGCTCGGGGACTGGGGGGGGCAGATCCGGGGGCTGGGGGCCAGGTCTGTGCAGAGCGGCCTTCCAGGATTTCTGCTGTGTGTGCCTCTCCCACTGTGCCTGCACGGTCAGGGCCGGAGCCCGCAGGCCAGACGGTCTGGCCCGGAACACAGCCTCCGGGGAAGATGCCCAATCTCAGGGCCTCAGTTTTTCCATCTGTAGAATGAAAACACACATTTGCGCCTACATTGTTGGCTGGTTGGGTGATTGCATGAGATAGTACACACGGAGCCCTGGAGCAAGGCCCAGCATATGGCAACTTCTTCACACGGGTGACCTTTGCCGTGTGTCGATGCAGCTTACTCTCGCTTCTGAGCTGCAGGAGTGTCAAACGCTGGCTTGGGAATATCTTCTGGTTCTGCTGTGTTCAGTTCTGACACCGGCAGGAAATGGAAGAAAACAATAGGAATTCCTATTTTTCTCATTTAAAAATAATATTCTTCTTATATGTAAGTAACTTTTTTAATTATAGAAAATTGGAGAAATGTAAAGAAAGAGGAAAAGGAGTTGCATGTCCTCAGTATTTATGTTTGTGCATATGGGTGTAGGTACAGAGAAACAGTGAATTAATCTATGTCTCCTTTATGAGAAATAAACTCTTTTCTTTTATGATTAATTAGGAACTATTGTGCAAACACACACACAAGGATACAAAAAAAAAATCATTCCTGTGCCATCATCCTGGGACCACACATTGAACACTGGGTTGTATTTCTTTTTAGGAGTTTTCCCACACATAAGTTTTGGATTTGGTGTGAAATCTAATTTTTACATGGTGAATTCCTTCATTTATAATAGAAAATTTCAAAATGAGATGAATAAAACAGAGAATCACCCTACAATGACCTTTGAAAGGGCTGGTATTTAGGCTGAATGGTTGAACCTTCTGTGAGCACTAGTTTGGAATAAGACAGCGCTGGCTTCCAACACTG